>NW_028291631.1:0-37131 GCF_059453375.1 Lepisosteus platostomus | reverse complement strand
AAAATCATGTTTTGTCACTTTCTGCACACTGGGGTTAAGAGCTGAGTGTGTGGGCTCTTCTGAGTCTTGCAGTTACATAGGGATTCAGTTGTCTGAAAAAACGCGTTTATTTCGGGCTGAAAAACACGTTTTCAAAAGTGTGCTGTTACTGCCCCATAACTTACATGGAGGTGACCAAACTTGCAGAAACATGTTTATTTCTGCTGAAAAACATGTTTTGACACTTTCTGCACACTGGGGTTAAGAGCTGAGTGTGTGGGCTCTTTTGAGCCTTGCAGTTACATAGGGATTCAGTTGTCTGAAAAAACGCGTTTATTTCGGGCTGAAAAACAAGTTTTAAAAAGTGTGCTGTTACTGCCCCATAACTTACATGGGGGTGACCAAACTTGCAGAAACATGTTTATTTCTGCTGAAAATCATGTTTTGACACTTTCTGCACACTGGGGTTAAGAGCTGAGTGTGTGGGCTCTTTTGAGCCTTGCAGTTACATAGGGATTCAGTTGTCTGAAAAAACGTGTTTATTTCGGGCTGAAAAACACGTTTTCAAAAGTGTGCTGTTACTGCCCCATAACTTACATGGGGGTGACCAAACTTGCAGAAACATGTTTATTTCTGCTGAAAAACATGTTTTGACACTTTCTGCACACTGGGGTTAAGAGCTGAGTGTGTGGGCTCTTTTGAGCCTTGCAGTTACATAGGGATTCAGTTGTCTGAAAAAACGCGTTTATTTCGGGCTGAAAAACACGTTTTCAAAAGTGTGCTGTTACTGCCCCATAACTTACATGGGGTTGACCAAACTTGCAGAAACATGTTTATTTCTGCTGAAAATCATGTTTTGACACTTTCTGCACACTGGGGTTAAGAGCTGAGTGTGTGGGCTCTTCTGAGTCTTGCAGTTACATAGGGATTCAGTTGTCTGAAAAAACGTGTTTATTTCAGGCTGAAAAACACGTTTTCAAAAGTGTGCTGTTACTGCCCCATAACTTACATGGGGGTGACCAAACTTGCAGAAACATGTTTATTTCTGCTGAAAAACATGTTTTGACACTTTCTGCACACTGGGGTTAAGAGCTGAGTGTGTGGGCTCTTCTGAGTCTTGCAGTTACATAGGGATTCAGTTGTCTGAAAAAACGTGTTTATTTCAGGCTGAAAAACACGTTTTCAAAAGTGTGCTGTTACTGCCCCATAACTTACATGGGGGTGACCAAACTTGCAGAAACATGTTTATTTCTGCTGAAAAACATGTTTTGACACTTTCTGCACACTGGGGTTAAGAGCTGAGTGTGTGGGCTCTTCTGAGTCTTGCAGTTACATAGGGATTCAGTTGTCTGAAAAAACGCGTTTATTTCGGGCTGAAAAACACGTTTTCAAAAGTGTGCTGTTACTGCCCCATAACTTACATGGGGGTGACCAAACTTGCAGAAACATGTTTATTTCTGCTGAAAATCATGTTTTGACACTTTCTGCACACTGGGGTTAAGAGCTGAGTGTGTGGGCTCTTCTGAGTCTTGCAGTTACATAGGGATTCAGTTGTCTGAAAAAACGTGTTTATTTCAGGCTGAAAAACACGTTTTCAAAAGTGTGCTGTTACTGCCCCATAACTTACATGGGGGTGACCAAACTTGCAGAAACATGTTTATTTCTGCTGAAAAACACGTTTTGACACTTTCTGCACACTGGGGTTAAGAGCTGTGTGTGTGGGCTCTTCTGAGTCTTGCAGTTACATAGGGATTCAGTTGTCTGAAAAAACGCGTTTATTCGGGCTGAAAAACACGTTTTCAAAAGTGTGCTGTTACTGCCCCATAACTTACATGGGGGTGACCAAACTTGCAGAAACATGTTTATTTCTGCTGAAAATCACGTTTTGACACTTTCTGCACACTGGGGTTAAGAGCTGAGTGTGTGGGCTCTTCTGAGTCTTGCAGTTACATAGGGATTCAGTTGTCTGAAAAAACGCGTTTATTTCGGGCTGAAAAACACGTTTTCAAAAGTGTGCTGTTACTGCCCCATAACTTACATGGGGGTGACCAAACTTGCAGAAACATGTTTATTTCTGCTGAAAATCACGTTTTGACACTTTCTGCACACTGGGGTTAAGAGCTGAGTGTGTGGGCTCTTCTGAGTCTTGCAGTTACATAGGGATTCAGTTGTCTGAAAAAACGCGTTTATTTCGGGCTGAAAAACACGTTTTCAAAAGTGTGCTGTTACTGCCCCATAACTTACATGGGGGTGACCAAACTTGCAGAAACATGTTTATTTCTGCTGAAAAACATGTTTTGACACTTTCTGCACACTGGGGTTAAGAGCTGAGTGTGTGGGCTCTTTTGAGCCTTGCAGTTACATAGGGATTCAGTTGTCTGAAAAAACGCGTTTATTTCGGGCTGAAAAACACGTTTTCAAAAGTGTGCTGTTACTGCCCCATAACTTACATGGGGTTGACCAAACTTGCAGAAACATGTTTATTTCTGCTGAAAATCATGTTTTGACACTTTCTGCACAATGGGGTTAAGAGCTGAGTGTGTGGGCTCTTCTGAGTCTTGCAGTTACATAGGGATTCAGTTGTCTGAAAAAACGTGTTTATTTCAGGCTGAAAAATACGTTTTCAAAAGTGTGCTGTTACTGCCCCATAACTTACATGGGGGTGACCAAACTTGCAGAAACATGTTTATTTCTGCTGAAAAACATGTTTTGACACTTTCTGCACACTGGGGTTAAGAGCTGAGTGTGTGGGCTCTTCTGAGTCTTGCAGTTACATAGGGATTCAGTTGTCTGAAAAAACGCGTTTATTTCGGGCTGAAAAACACGTTTTCAAAAGTGTGCTGTTACTGCCCATAACTTACATGGGGGTGACCAAAACTTGCAGAAACATGTTTATTTCTGCTGAAAATCATGTTTTGACACTTTCTGCACACTGGGGTTAAGAGCTGAGTGTGTGGGCTCTTTTGAGCCTTGCAGTTACATAGGGATCAGTTGTCTGAAAAACGCGTTTATTTCGGGCTGAAAAACACGTTTTCAAAGTGTGCTGTTACTGCCCCATAACTTACATGGGGGTGACCAAACTTGCAGAAACATGTTTATTTCTGCTGAAAAACATGTTTTGACACTTTCTGCACACTGGGGTTAAGAGCTGAGTGTGTGGGCTCTTCTGAGTCTTGCAGTTACATAGGGATTCAGTTGTCTGAAAAAACGTGTTTATTTCAGGCTGAAAAACACGTTTTCAAAAGTGTGCTGTTACTGCCCCATAACTTACATGGGGGTGACCAAACTTGCAGAAACATGTTTATTTCTGCTGAAAAACATGTTTTGACACTTTCTGCACACTGGGGTTAAGAGCTGAGTGTGTGGGCTCTTCTGAGTCTTGCAGTTACATAGGGATTCAGTTGTCTGAAAAAACGCGTTTATTTCGGGCTGAAAAACAAGTTTTAAAAAGTGTGCTGTTACTGCCCCATAACTTACATGGGGGTGACCAAACTTGCAGAAACATGTTTATTTCTGCTGAAAATCATGTTTTGACACTTTCTGCACACTGGGGTTAAGAGCTGAGTGTGTGGGCTCTTTTGAGCCTTGCAGTTACATAGGGATTCAGTTGTCTGAAAAAACGTGTTTATTTCGGGCTGAAAAACACGTTTTCAAAAGTGTGCTGTTACTGCCCCATAACTTACATGGGGGTGACCAAACTTGCAGAAACATGTTTATTTCTGCTGAAAAACACGTTTTGACACTTTCTGCACACTGGGGTTAAGAGCTGAGTGTGTGGCTCTTCTGAGTCTTGCAGTTACATAGGGATTCAGTTGTCTGAAAAAACGCGTTTATTTCGGGCTGAAAAACACGTTTTCAAAAGTGTGCTGTTACTGCCCCATAACTTACATGGGGGTGACCAAACTTGCAGAAACATGTTTATTTCTGCTGAAAATCATGTTTTGACACTTTCTGCACACTGGGGTTAAGAGCTGAGTGTGTGGGCTCTTTTGAGCCTTGCAGTTACATAGGGATTCAGTTGTCTGAAAAAACGCGTTTATTTCGGGCTGAAAAACACGTTTTAAAAAGTGTGCTGTTACTGCCCCATTACTTACATGGGGGTGACCAAACTTGCAGAAACATGTTTATTTCTGCTGAAAATCATGTTTTGACTCTTTCTGCACACTGGGGTTAAGAGCTGAGTGTGTGGGCTCTTCTGAGTCTTGCAGTTACATAGGGATTCAGTTGTCTGAAAAAACGCGTTTATTTCGGGCTGAAAAACACGTTTTCAAAAGTGTGCTGTTACTGCCCCATAACTTACATGGGGGTGACCAAACTTGCAGAAACATGTTTATTTCTGCTGAAAATCATGTTTGACACTTTCTGCACACTGGGGTTAAGAGCTGAGTGTGTGGGCTCTTTTGAGCCTTGCAGTTACATAGGGATTCAGTTGTCTGAAAAAACGCGTTTATTTCGGGCTGAAAAACACGTTTTCAAAAGTGTGCTGTTACTGCCCCATAACTTACATGGGGGTGACCAAACTTGCAGAAACATGTTTATTTCTGCTGAAAAACATGTTTTGACACTTTCTGCACACTGGGGTTAAGAGCTGAGTGTGTGGGCTCTTTTGAGCCTTGCAGTTACATAGGATTCAGTTGTCTGAAAAAACGCGTTTATTTCGGGCTGAAAAACACGTTTTCAAAAGTGTGCTGTTACTGCCCCATAACTTACATGGGGTTGACCAAACTTGCAGAAACATGTTTATTTCTGCTGAAAATCATGTTTTGACACTTTCTGCACACTGGGGTTAAGAGCTGAGTGTGTGGGCTCTTCTGAGTCTTGCAGTTACATAGGGATTCAGTTGTCTGAAAAAACGTGTTTATTTCAGGCTGAAAAACACGTTTTCAAAAGTGTGCTGTTACTGCCCCATAACTTACATGGGGGTGACCAAACTTGCAGAAACATGTTTATTTCTGCTGAAAAACACGTTTTGACACTTTCTGCACACTGGGGTTAAGAGCTGAGTGTGTGGGCTCTTCTGAGTCTTGCAGTTACATAGGGATTCAGTTGTCTGAAAAAACGCGTTTATTTCGGGCTGAAAAACACGTTTTCAAAAGTGTGCTGTTACTGCCCCATAACTTACATGGGGGTGACCAAACTTGCAGAAACATGTTTATTTCTGCTGAAAATCATGTTTTGACACTTTCTGCACACTGGGGTTAAGAGCTGAGTGTGTGGGCTCTTCTGAGTCTTGCAGTTACATAGGGATTCAGTTGTCTGAAAAAACGCGTTTATTTCGGGCTGAAAAACACGTTTTCAAAAGTGTGCTGTTACTGCCCCATAACTTACATGGGGGTGACCAAACTTGCAGAAACATGTTTATTTCTGCTGAAAAACACGTTTTGACTCTTTCTGCACACTGGGTTAAGAGCTGAGTGTGTGGGCTCTTTTGAGCCTTGCAGTTACATAGGGATTCAGTTGTCTGAAAAAACGCGTTTATTTCGGGCTGAAAAACACGTTTTCAAAAGTGTGCTGTTACTGCCCCATAACTTACATGGGGGTGACCAAACTTGCAGAAACATGTTTATTTCTGCTGAAAAACATGTTTTGACACTTTCTGCACACTGGGGTTAAGAGCTGAGTGTGTGGGCTCTTCTGAGTCTTGCAGTTACATAGGGATTCAGTTGTCTGAAAAAACGTGTTTATTTCAGGCTGAAAAACACGTTTTCAAAAGTGTGCTGTTACTGCCCCATAACTTACATGGGGGTGACCAAACTTGCAGAAACATGTTTATTTCTGCTGAAAAACATGTTTTGACACTTTCTGCACACTGGGGTTAAGAGCTGAGTGTGTGGGCTCTTCTGAGTCTTGCAGTTACATAGGGATTCAGTTGTCTGAAAAAACGTGTTTATTTCAGGCTGAAAAACACGTTTTCAAAAAGTGTGCTGTTACTGCCCCATAACTTACATGGGGGTGACCAAACTTGCAGAAACATGTTTATTTCTGCTGAAAAACATGTTTTGACACTTTCTGCACACTGGGGTTAAGAGCTGAGTGTGTGGGCTCTTCTGAGTCTTGCAGTTACATAGGGATTCAGTTGTCTGAAAAAACGTGTTTATTTCAGGCTGAAAAACACGTTTTCAAAAGTGTGCTGTTACTGCCCCATAACTTACATGGGGGTGACCAAACTTGCAGAAACATGTTTATTTCTGCTGAAAATCATGTTTTGACACTTTCTGCACACTGGGGTTAAGAGCTGAGTGTGTGGGCTCTTCTGAGTCTTGCAGTTACATAGGGATTCAGTTGTCTGAAAAAACGTGTTTATTTCAGGCTGAAAAACACGTTTTCAAAAGTGTGCTGTTACTGCCCCATAACTTACATGGGGGTGACCAAACTTGCAGAAACATGTTTATTTCTGCTGAAAATCATGTTTTGACACTTTCTGCACACTGGGGTTAAGAGCTGAGTGTGTGGGCTCTTCTGAGTCTTGCAGTTACATAGGGATTCAGTTGTCTGAAAAAACGCGTTTATTTCGGGCTGAAAAACACGTTTTCAAAAGTGTGCTGTTACTGCCCCATAACTTACATGGGGGTGACCAAACTTGCAGAAACATGTTTATTTCTGCTGAAAAACACGTTTTGACACTTTCTGCACACTGGGGTTAAGAGCTGAGTGTGTGGGCTCTTCTGAGTCTTGCAGTTACATAGGGATTCAGTTGTCTGAAAAAACGCGTTTATTTCGGGCTGAAAAACACGTTTTCAAAAGTGTGCTGTTACTGCCCCATAACTTACATGGGGGTGACCAAACTTGCAGAAACATGTTTATTTCTGCTGAAAATCATGTTTTGACACTTTCTGCACACTGGGGTTAAGAGCTGAGTGTGTGGGCTCTTCTGAGTCTTGCAGTTACATAGGGATTCAGTTGTCTGAAAAAACGTGTTTATTTCAGGCTGAAAAACACGTTTTCAAAAGTGTGCTGTTACTGCCCCATAACTTACATGGGGGTGACCAAACTTGCAGAAACATGTTTATTTCTGCTGAAAAACACGTTTTGACACTTTCTGCACACTGGGGTTAAGAGCTGAGTGTGTGGGCTCTTCTGAGTCTTGCAGTTACATTGGGATTCAGTTGTCTGAAAAAACGCGTTTATTTCGGGCTGAAAAACAAGTTTTAAAAAGTGTGCTGTTACTGCCCCATAACTTACATGGGGGTGACCAAACTTGCAGAAACATGTTTATTTCTGCTGAAAATCATGTTTTGACACTTTCTGCACACTGGGGTTAAGAGCTGAGTGTGTGGGCTCTTTTGAGCCTTGCAGTTACATAGGGATTCAGTTGTCTGAAAAAACGTGTTTATTTCGGGCTGAAAAACACGTTTTCAAAAGTGTGCTGTTACTGCCCCATAACTTACATGGGGGTGACCAAACTTGCAGAAACATGTTTATTTCTGCTGAAAAACACGTTTTGACACTTTCTGCACACTGGGGTTAAGAGCTGAGTGTGTGGGCTCTTCTGAGTCTTGCAGTTACATAGGGATTCAGTTGTCTGAAAAAACGCGTTTATTTCGGGCTGAAAAACACGTTTTCAAAAGTGTGCTGTTACTGCCCCATAACTTACATGGGGGTGACCAAACTTGCAGAAACATGTTTATTTCTGCTGAAAATCATGTTTTGACACTTTCTGCACACTGGGGTTAAGAGCTGAGTGTGTGGGCTCTTTTGAGCCTTGCAGTTACATAGGGATTCAGTTGTCTGAAAAAACGCGTTTATTTCGGGCTGAAAAACACGTTTTAAAAAGTGTGCTGTTACTGCCCCATAACTTACATGGGGGTGACCAAACTTGCAGAAACATGTTTATTTCTGCTGAAAATCATGTTTTGACTCTTTCTGCACACTGGGGTTAAGAGCTGAGTGTGTGGGCTCTTCTGAGTCTTGCAGTTACATAGGGATTCAGTTGTCTGAAAAAACGCGTTTATTTCGGGCTGAAAAACACGTTTTCAAAAGTGTGCTGTTACTGCCCCATAACTTACATGGGGGTGACCAAACTTGCAGAAACATGTTTATTTCTGCTGAAAAACACGTTTTGACACTTTCTGCACACTGGGGTTAAGAGCTGAGTGTGTGGGCTCTTCTGAGTCTTGCAGTTACATAGGGATTCAGTTGTCTGAAAAAACGCGTTTATTTCGGGCTGAAAAACACGTTTTCAAAAGTGTGCTGTTACTGCCCCATAACTTACATGGGGGTGACCAAACTTGCAGAAACATGTTTATTTCTGCTGAAAATCATGTTTTGACACTTTCTGCACACTGGGGTTAAGAGCTGAGTGTGTGGGCTCTTCTGAGTCTTGCAGTTACATAGGGATTCAGTTGTCTGAAAAAACGTGTTTATTTCAGGCTGAAAAACACGTTTTCAAAAGTGTGCTGTTACTGCCCCATAACTTACATGGGGGTGACCAAACTTGCAGAAACATGTTTATTTCTGCTGAAAAACACGTTTTGACACTTTCTGCACACTGGGGTTAAGAGCTGAGTGTGTGGGCTCTTCTGAGTCTTGCAGTTACATTGGGATTCAGTTGTCTGAAAAAACGCGTTTATTTCGGGCTGAAAAACAAGTTTTAAAAAGTGTGCTGTTACTGCCCCATAACTTACATGGGGGTGACCAAACTTGCAGAAACATGTTTATTTCTGCTGAAAATCATGTTTTGACACTTTCTGCACACTGGGGTTAAGAGCTGAGTGTGTGGGCTCTTTTGAGCCTTGCAGTTACATAGGGATTCAGTTGTCTGAAAAAACGTGTTTATTTCGGGCTGAAAAACACGTTTTCAAAAGTGTGCTGTTACTGCCCCATAACTTACATGGGGGTGACCAAACTTGCAGAAACATGTTTATTTCTGCTGAAAAACACGTTTTGACACTTTCTGCACACTGGGGTTAAGAGCTGAGTGTGTGGGCTCTTCTGAGTCTTGCAGTTACATAGGGATTCAGTTGTCTGAAAAAACGCGTTTATTTCGGGCTGAAAAACACGTTTTCAAAAGTGTGCTGTTACTGCCCCATAACTTACATGGGGTTGACCAAACTTGCAGAAACATGTTTATTTCTGCTGAAAAACACGTTTTGACACTTTCTGCACACTGGGGTTAAGAGCTGAGTGTGTGGGCTCTTCTGAGTCTTGCAGTTACATAGGGATTCAGTTGTCTGAAAAAACGCGTTTATTTCGGGCTGAAAAACACGTTTTCAAAAGTGTGCTGTTACTGCCCCATAACTTACATGGGGGTGACCAAACTTGCAGAAACATGTTTATTTCTGCTGAAAATCACGTTTTGACACTTTCTGCACACTGGGGTTAAGAGCTGAGTGTGTGGGCTCTTCTGAGTCTTGCAGTTACATAGGGATTCAGTTGTCTGAAAAAACGCGTTTATTTCGGGCTGAAAAACACGTTTTCAAAAGTGTGCTGTTACTGCCCCATAACTTACATGGGGGTGACCAAACTTGCAGAAACATGTTTATTTCTGCTGAAAAACACGTTTTGACTCTTTCTGCACACTGGGGTTAAGAGCTGAGTGTGTGGGCTCTTTTGAGCCTTGCAGTTACATAGGGATTCAGTTGTCTGAAAAAACGCGTTTATTTCGGGCTGAAAAACACGTTTTCAAAAGTGTGCTGTTACTGCCCCATAACTTACATGGGGGTGACCAAACTTGCAGAAACATGTTTATTTCTGCTGAAAAACATGTTTTGACACTTTCTGCACACTGGGGTTAAGAGCTGAGTGTGTGGGCTCTTCTGAGTCTTGCAGTTACATAGGGATTCAGTTGTCTGAAAAAACGTGTTTATTTCAGGCTGAAAAACACGTTTTCAAAAGTGTGCTGTTACTGCCCCATAACTTACATGGGGGTGACCAAACTTGCAGAAACATGTTTATTTCTGCTGAAAAACATGTTTTGACACTTTCTGCACACTGGGGTTAAGAGCTGAGTGTGTGGGCTCTTCTGAGTCTTGCAGTTACATAGGGATTCAGTTGTCTGAAAAAACGTGTTTATTTCAGGCTGAAAAACACGTTTTCAAAAGTGTGCTGTTACTGCCCCATAACTTACATGGGGGTGACCAAACTTGCAGAAACATGTTTATTTCTGCTGAAAAACATGTTTTGACACTTTCTGCACACTGGGGTTAAGAGCTGAGTGTGTGGGCTCTTCTGAGTCTTGCAGTTACATAGGGATTCAGTTGTCTGAAAAAACGTGTTTATTTCAGGCTGAAAAACACGTTTTCAAAAGTGTGCTGTTACTGCCCCATAACTTACATGGGGGTGACCAAACTTGCAGAAACATGTTTATTTCTGCTGAAAAACATGTTTTGACACTTTCTGCACACTGGGGTTAAGAGCTGAGTGTGTGGGCTCTTCTGAGTCTTGCAGTTACATAGGGATTCAGTTGTCTGAAAAAACGCGTTTATTTCGGGCTGAAAAACACGTTTTCAAAAGTGTGCTGTTACTGCCCCATAACTTACATGGGGGTGACCAAACTTGCAGAAACATGTTTATTTCTGCTGAAAAACACGTTTTGACACTTTCTGCACACTGGGGTTAAGAGCTGAGTGTGTGGGCTCTTCTGAGTCTTGCAGTTACATAGGGATTCAGTTGTCTGAAAAAACGCGTTTATTTCGGGCTGAAAAACACGTTTTCAAAAGTGTGCTGTTACTGCCCCATAACTTACATGGGGGTGACCAAACTTGCAGAAACATGTTTATTTCTGCTGAAAATCATGTTTTGACACTTTCTGCACACTGGGGTTAAGAGCTGAGTGTGTGGGCTCTTTTGAGCCTTGCAGTTACATAGGGATTCAGTTGTCTGAAAAAACGCGTTTATTTCGGGCTGAAAAACACGTTTTCAAAAGTGTGCTGTTACTGCCCCATAACTTACATGGGGGTGACCAAACTTGCAGAAACATGTTTATTTCTGCTGAAAAACATGTTTTGACACTTTCTGCACACTGGGGTTAAGAGCTGAGTGTGTGGGCTCTTTTGAGCCTTGCAGTTACATAGGGATTCAGTTGTCTGAAAAAACGCGTTTATTTCGGGCTGAAAAACACGTTTTCAAAAGTGTGCTGTTACTGCCCCATAACTTACATGGGGTTGACCAAACTTGCAGAAACATGTTTATTTCTGCTGAAAATCATGTTTTGACACTTTCTGCACACTGGGGTTAAGAGCTGAGTGTGTGGGCTCTTCTGAGTCTTGCAGTTACATAGGGATTCAGTTGTCTGAAAAAACGCGTTTATTTCGGGCTGAAAAACACGTTTTCAAAAGTGTGCTGTTACTGCCCCATAACTTACATGGGGGTGACCAAACTTGCAGAAACATGTTTATTTCTGCTGAAAAACACGTTTTGACACTTTCTGCACACTGGGGTTAAGAGCTGAGTGTGTGGGCTCTTCTGAGTCTTGCAGTTACATAGGGATTCAGTTGTCTGAAAAAACGCGTTTATTTCGGGCTGAAAAACACGTTTTCAAAAGTGTGCTGTTACTGCCCCATAACTTACATGGGGGTGACCAAACTTGCAGAAACATGTTTATTTCTGCTGAAAATCACGTTTTGACACTTTCTGCACACTGGGGTTAAGAGCTGAGTGTGTGGGCTCTTCTGAGTCTTGCAGTTACATAGGGATTCAGTTGTCTGAAAAAACGCGTTTATTTCGGGCTGAAAAACACGTTTTCAAAAGTGTGCTGTTACTGCCCCATAACTTACATGGGGGTGACCAAACTTGCAGAAACATGTTTATTTCTGCTGAAAAACACGTTTTGACTCTTTCTGCACACTGGGGTTAAGAGCTGAGTGTGTGGGCTCTTTTGAGCCTTGCAGTTACATAGGGATTCAGTTGTCTGAAAAAACGCGTTTATTTCGGGCTGAAAAACACGTTTTCAAAAGTGTGCTGTTACTGCCCCATAACTTACATGGGGGTGACCAAACTTGCAGAAACATGTTTATTTCTGCTGAAAAACATGTTTTGACACTTTCTGCACACTGGGGTTAAGAGCTGAGTGTGTGGGCTCTTCTGAGTCTTGCAGTTACATAGGGATTCAGTTGTCTGAAAAAACGTGTTTATTTCAGGCTGAAAAACACGTTTTCAAAAGTGTGCTGTTACTGCCCCATAACTTACATGGGGGTGACCAAACTTGCAGAAACATGTTTATTTCTGCTGAAAAACATGTTTTGACACTTTCTGCACACTGGGGTTAAGAGCTGAGTGTGTGGGCTCTTCTGAGTCTTGCAGTTACATAGGGATTCAGTTGTCTGAAAAAACGTGTTTATTTCAGGCTGAAAAACACGTTTTCAAAAGTGTGCTGTTACTGCCCCATAACTTACATGGGGGTGACCAAACTTGCAGAAACATGTTTATTTCTGCTGAAAAACATGTTTTGACACTTTCTGCACACTGGGGTTAAGAGCTGAGTGTGTGGGCTCTTCTGAGTCTTGCAGTTACATAGGGATTCAGTTGTCTGAAAAAACGCGTTTATTTCGGGCTGAAAAACACGTTTTCAAAAGTGTGCTGTTACTGCCCCATAACTTACATGGGGGTGACCAAACTTGCAGAAACATGTTTATTTCTGCTGAAAATCATGTTTTGACACTTTCTGCACACTGGGGTTAAGAGCTGAGTGTGTGGGCTCTTCTGAGTCTTGCAGTTACATAGGGATTCAGTTGTCTGAAAAAACGCGTTTATTTCGGGCTGAAAAACACGTTTTCAAAAGTGTGCTGTTACTGCCCCATAACTTACATGGGGGTGACCAAACTTGCAGAAACATGTTTATTTCTGCTGAAAAACACGTTTTGACACTTTCTGCACACTGGGGTTAAGAGCTGAGTGTGTGGGCTCTTCTGAGTCTTGCAGTTACATAGGGATTCAGTTGTCTGAAAAAACGCGTTTATTTCGGGCTGAAAAACACGTTTTCAAAAGTGTGCTGTTACTGCCCCATAACTTACATGGGGGTGACCAAACTTGCAGAAACATGTTTATTTCTGCTGAAAATCATGTTTTGTCACTTTCTGCACACTGGGGTTAAGAGCTGAGTGTGTGGGCTCTTCTGAGTCTTGCAGTTACATAGGGATTCAGTTGTCTGAAAAAACGCGTTTATTTCGGGCTGAAAAACACGTTTTCAAAAGTGTGCTGTTACTGCCCCATAACTTACATGGGGGTGACCAAACTTGCAGAAACATGTTTATTTCTGCTGAAAAACATGTTTTGACACTTTCTGCACACTGGGGTTAAGAGCTGAGTGTGTGGGCTCTTTTGAGCCTTGCAGTTACATAGGGATTCAGTTGTCTGAAAAAACGCGTTTATTTCGGGCTGAAAAACACGTTTTCAAAAGTGTGCTGTTACTGCCCCATAACTTACATGGGGTTGACCAAACTTGCAGAAACATGTTTATTTCTGCTGAAAATCATGTTTTGACACTTTCTGCACACTGGGGTTAAGAGCTGAGTGTGTGGGCTCTTCTGAGTCTTGCAGTTACATAGGGATTCAGTTGTCTGAAAAAACGTGTTTATTTCAGGCTGAAAAACACGTTTTCAAAAGTGTGCTGTTACTGCCCCATAACTTACATGGGGGTGACCAAACTTGCAGAAACATGTTTATTTCTGCTGAAAAACACGTTTTGACACTTTCTGCACACTGGGGTTAAGAGCTGAGTGTGTGGGCTCTTCTGAGTCTTGCAGTTACATAGGGATTCAGTTGTCTGAAAAAACGCGTTTATTTCGGGCTGAAAAACACGTTTTCAAAAGTGTGCTGTTACTGCCCCATAACTTACATGGGGGTGACCAAACTTGCAGAAACATGTTTATTTCTGCTGAAAATCATGTTTTGACACTTTCTGCACACTGGGGTTAAGAGCTGAGTGTGTGGGCTCTTTTGAGCCTTGCAGTTACATAGGGATTCAGTTGTCTGAAAAAACGCGTTTATTTCGGGCTGAAAAACACGTTTTCAAAAGTGTGCTGTTACTGCCCCATAACTTACATGGGGGTGACCAAACTTGCAGAAACATGTTTATTTCTGCTGAAAAACATGTTTTGACACTTTCTGCACACTGGGGTTAAGAGCTGAGTGTGTGGGCTCTTTTGAGCCTTGCAGTTACATAGGGATTCAGTTGTCTGAAAAAACGCGTTTATTTCGGGCTGAAAAACACGTTTTCAAAAGTGTGCTGTTACTGCCCCATAACTTACATGGGGTTGACCAAACTTGCAGAAACATGTTTATTTCTGCTGAAAATCATGTTTTGACACTTTCTGCACACTGGGGTTAAGAGCTGAGTGTGTGGGCTCTTCTGAGTCTTGCAGTTACATAGGGATTCAGTTGTCTGAAAAAACGCGTTTATTTCGGGCTGAAAAACACGTTTTCAAAAGTGTGCTGTTACTGCCCCATAACTTACATGGGGGTGACCAAACTTGCAGAAACATGTTTATTTCTGCTGAAAAACACGTTTTGACACTTTCTGCACACTGGGGTTAAGAGCTGAGTGTGTGGGCTCTTCTGAGTCTTGCAGTTACATAGGGATTCAGTTGTCTGAAAAAACGCGTTTATTTCGGGCTGAAAAACACGTTTTCAAAAGTGTGCTGTTACTGCCCCATAACTTACATGGGGGTGACCAAACTTGCAGAAACATGTTTATTTCTGCTGAAAATCACGTTTTGACACTTTCTGCACACTGGGGTTAAGAGCTGAGTGTGTGGGCTCTTCTGAGTCTTGCAGTTACATAGGGATTCAGTTGTCTGAAAAAACGCGTTTATTTCGGGCTGAAAAACACGTTTTCAAAAGTGTGCTGTTACTGCCCCATAACTTACATGGGGGTGACCAAACTTGCAGAAACATGTTTATTTCTGCTGAAAAACACGTTTTGACTCTTTCTGCACACTGGGGTTAAGAGCTGAGTGTGTGGGCTCTTTTGAGCCTTGCAGTTACATAGGGATTCAGTTGTCTGAAAAAACGCGTTTATTTCGGGCTGAAAAACACGTTTTCAAAAGTGTGCTGTTACTGCCCCATAACTTACATGGGGGTGACCAAACTTGCAGAAACATGTTTATTTCTGCTGAAAAACATGTTTTGACACTTTCTGCACACTGGGGTTAAGAGCTGAGTGTGTGGGCTCTTCTGAGTCTTGCAGTTACATAGGGATTCAGTTGTCTGAAAAAACGTGTTTATTTCAGGCTGAAAAACACGTTTTCAAAAGTGTGCTGTTACTGCCCCATAACTTACATGGGGGTGACCAAACTTGCAGAAACATGTTTATTTCTGCTGAAAAACATGTTTTGACACTTTCTGCACACTGGGGTTAAGAGCTGAGTGTGTGGGCTCTTCTGAGTCTTGCAGTTACATAGGGATTCAGTTGTCTGAAAAAACGTGTTTATTTCAGGCTGAAAAACACGTTTTCAAAAGTGTGCTGTTACTGCCCCATAACTTACATGGGGGTGACCAAACTTGCAGAAACATGTTTATTTCTGCTGAAAAACATGTTTTGACACTTTCTGCACACTGGGGTTAAGAGCTGAGTGTGTGGGCTCTTCTGAGTCTTGCAGTTACATAGGGATTCAGTTGTCTGAAAAAACGCGTTTATTTCGGGCTGAAAAACACGTTTTCAAAAGTGTGCTGTTACTGCCCCATAACTTACATGGGGGTGACCAAACTTGCAGAAACATGTTTATTTCTGCTGAAAATCATGTTTTGACACTTTCTGCACACTGGGGTTAAGAGCTGAGTGTGTGGGCTCTTCTGAGTCTTGCAGTTACATAGGGATTCAGTTGTCTGAAAAAACGCGTTTATTTCGGGCTGAAAAACACGTTTTCAAAAGTGTGCTGTTACTGCCCCATAACTTACATGGGGGTGACCAAACTTGCAGAAACATGTTTATTTCTGCTGAAAAACACGTTTTGACACTTTCTGCACACTGGGGTTAAGAGCTGAGTGTGTGGGCTCTTCTGAGTCTTGCAGTTACATAGGGATTCAGTTGTCTGAAAAAACGCGTTTATTTCGGGCTGAAAAACACGTTTTCAAAAGTGTGCTGTTACTGCCCCATAACTTACATGGGGGTGACCAAACTTGCAGAAACATGTTTATTTCTGCTGAAAATCATGTTTTGTCACTTTCTGCACACTGGGGTTAAGAGCTGAGTGTGTGGGCTCTTCTGAGTCTTGCAGTTACATAGGGATTCAGTTGTCTGAAAAAACGCGTTTATTTCGGGCTGAAAAACACGTTTTCAAAAGTGTGCTGTTACTGCCCCATAACTTACATGGGGGTGACCAAACTTGCAGAAACATGTTTATTTCTGCTGAAAAACATGTTTTGACACTTTCTGCACACTGGGGTTAAGAGCTGAGTGTGTGGGCTCTTTTGAGCCTTGCAGTTACATAGGGATTCAGTTGTCTGAAAAAACGCGTTTATTTCGGGCTGAAAAACACGTTTTCAAAAGTGTGCTGTTACTGCCCCATAACTTACATGGGGTTGACCAAACTTGCAGAAACATGTTTATTTCTGCTGAAAATCATGTTTTGACACTTTCTGCACACTGGGGTTAAGAGCTGAGTGTGTGGGCTCTTCTGAGTCTTGCAGTTACATAGGGATTCAGTTGTCTGAAAAAACGTGTTTATTTCAGGCTGAAAAACACGTTTTCAAAAGTGTGCTGTTACTGCCCCATAACTTACATGGGGGTGACCAAACTTGCAGAAACATGTTTATTTCTGCTGAAAAACATGTTTTGACACTTTCTGCACACTGGGGTTAAGAGCTGAGTGTGTGGGCTCTTCTGAGTCTTGCAGTTACATAGGGATTCAGTTGTCTGAAAAAACGTGTTTATTTCAGGCTGAAAAACACGTTTTCAAAAGTGTGCTGTTACTGCCCCATAACTTACATGGGGGTGACCAAACTTGCAGAAACATGTTTATTTCTGCTGAAAAACATGTTTTGACACTTTCTGCACACTGGGGTTAAGAGCTGAGTGTGTGGGCTCTTTTGAGCCTTGCAGTTACATAGGGATTCAGTTGTCTGAAAAAACGCGTTTATTTCGGGCTGAAAAACACGTTTTCAAAAGTGTGCTGTTACTGCCCCATAACTTACATGGGGTTGACCAAACTTGCAGAAACATGTTTAATTCTGCTGAAAATCATGTTTTGACACTTTCTGCACACTGGGGTTAAGAGCTGAGTGTGTGGGCTCTTCTGAGTCTTGCAGTTACATAGGGATTCAGTTGTCTGAAAAAACGTGTTTATTTCAGGCTGAAAAACACGTTTTCAAAAGTGTGCTGTTACTGCCCCATAACTTACATGGGGGTGACCAAACTTGCAGAAACATGTTTATTTCTGCTGAAAAACACGTTTTGACACTTTCTGCACACTGGGGTTAAGAGCTGAGTGTGTGGGCTCTTCTGAGTCTTGCAGTTACATAGGGATTCAGTTGTCTGAAAAAACGCGTTTATTTCGGGCTGAAAAACACGTTTTCAAAAGTGTGCTGTTACTGCCCCATAACTTACATGGGGGTGACCAAACTTGCAGAAACATGTTTATTTCTGCTGAAAAACATGTTTTGACACTTTCTGCACACTGGGGTTAAGAGCTGAGTGTGTGGGCTCTTCTGAGTCTTGCAGTTACATAGGGATTCAGTTGTCTGAAAAAACGTGTTTATTTCAGGCTGAAAAACACGTTTTCAAAAGTGTGCTGTTACTGCCCCATAACTTACATGGGGGTGACCAAACTTGCAGAAACATGTTTATTTCTGCTGAAAAACATGTTTTGACACTTTCTGCACACTGGGGTTAAGAGCTGAGTGTGTGGGCTCTTCTGAGTCTTGCAGTTACATAGGGATTCAGTTGTCTGAAAAAACGTGTTTATTTCAGGCTGAAAAACACGTTTTCAAAAGTGTGCTGTTACTGCCCCATAACTTACATGGGGGTGACCAAACTTGCAGAAACATGTTTATTTCTGCTGAAAATCATGTTTTGACACTTTCTGCACACTGGGGTTAAGAGCTGAGTGTGTGGGCTCTTCTGAGTCTTGCAGTTACATAGGGATTCAGTTGTCTGAAAAAACGTGTTTATTTCAGGCTGAAAAACACGTTTTCAAAAGTGTGCTGTTACTGCCCCATAACTTACATGGGGGTGACCAAACTTGCAGAAACATGTTTATTTCTGCTGAAAATCATGTTTTGACACTTTCTGCACACTGGGGTTAAGAGCTGAGTGTGTGGGCTCTTCTGAGTCTTGCAGTTACATAGGGATTCAGTTGTCTGAAAAAACGCGTTTATTTCGGGCTGAAAAACACGTTTTCAAAAGTGTGCTGTTACTGCCCCATAACTTACATGGGGGTGACCAAACTTGCAGAAACATGTTTATTTCTGCTGAAAAACATGTTTTGACACTTTCTGCACACTGGGGTTAAGAGCTGAGTGTGTGGGCTCTTCTGAGTCTTGCAGTTACATAGGGATTCAGTTGTCTGAAAAAACGTGTTTATTTCAGGCTGAAAAACACGTTTTCAAAAGTGTGCTGTTACTGCCCCATAACTTACATGGGGGTGACCAAACTTGCAGAAACATGTTTATTTCTGCTGAAAAACATGTTTTGACACTTTCTGCACACTGGGGTTAAGAGCTGAGTGTGTGGGCTCTTCTGAGTCTTGCAGTTACATAGGGATTCAGTTGTCTGAAAAAACGTGTTTATTTCAGGCTGAAAAACACGTTTTCAAAAGTGTGCTGTTACTGCCCCATAACTTACATGGGGGTGACCAAACTTGCAGAAACATGTTTATTTCTGCTGAAAAACATGTTTTGACACTTTCTGCACACTGGGGTTAAGAGCTGAGTGTGTGGGCTCTTCTGAGTCTTGCAGTTACATAGGGATTCAGTTGTCTGAAAAAACGTGTTTATTTCAGGCTGAAAAACACGTTTTCAAAAGTGTGCTGTTACTGCCCCATAACTTACATGGGGGTGACCAAACTTGCAGAAACATGTTTATTTCTGCTGAAAATCATGTTTTGACACTTTCTGCACACTGGGGTTAAGAGCTGAGTGTGTGGGCTCTTCTGAGTCTTGCAGTTACATAGGGATTCAGTTGTCTGAAAAAACGTGTTTATTTCAGGCTGAAAAACACGTTTTCAAAAGTGTGCTGTTACTGCCCCATAACTTACATGGGGGTGACCAAACTTGCAGAAACATGTTTATTTCTGCTGAAAATCATGTTTTGACACTTTCTGCACACTGGGGTTAAGAGCTGAGTGTGTGGGCTCTTCTGAGTCTTGCAGTTACATAGGGATTCAGTTGTCTGAAAAAACGCGTTTATTTCGGGCTGAAAAACACGTTTTCAAAAGTGTGCTGTTACTGCCCCATAACTTACATGGGGGTGACCAAACTTGCAGAAACATGTTTATTTCTGCTGAAAAACACGTTTTGACACTTTCTGCACACTGGGGTTAAGAGCTGAGTGTGTGGGCTCTTCTGAGTCTTGCAGTTACATAGGGATTCAGTTGTCTGAAAAAACGCGTTTATTTCGGGCTGAAAAACACGTTTTCAAAAGTGTGCTGTTACTGCCCCATAACTTACATGGGGGTGACCAAACTTGCAGAAACATGTTTATTTCTGCTGAAAATCATGTTTTGACACTTTCTGCACACTGGGGTTAAGAGCTGAGTGTGTGGGCTCTTCTGAGTCTTGCAGTTACATAGGGATTCAGTTGTCTGAAAAAACGTGTTTATTTCAGGCTGAAAAACACGTTTTCAAAAGTGTGCTGTTACTGCCCCATAACTTACATGGGGGTGACCAAACTTGCAGAAACATGTTTATTTCTGCTGAAAAACACGTTTTGACACTTTCTGCACACTGGGGTTAAGAGCTGAGTGTGTGGGCTCTTCTGAGTCTTGCAGTTACATTGGGATTCAGTTGTCTGAAAAAACGCGTTTATTTCGGGCTGAAAAACAAGTTTTAAAAAGTGTGCTGTTACTGCCCCATAACTTACATGGGGGTGACCAAACTTGCAGAAACATGTTTATTTCTGCTGAAAATCATGTTTTGACACTTTCTGCACACTGGGGTTAAGAGCTGAGTGTGTGGGCTCTTTTGAGCCTTGCAGTTACATAGGGATTCAGTTGTCTGAAAAAACGTGTTTATTTCGGGCTGAAAAACACGTTTTCAAAAGTGTGCTGTTACTGCCCCATAACTTACATGGGGGTGACCAAACTTGCAGAAACATGTTTATTTCTGCTGAAAAACACGTTTTGACACTTTCTGCACACTGGGGTTAAGAGCTGAGTGTGTGGGCTCTTCTGAGTCTTGCAGTTACATAGGGATTCAGTTGTCTGAAAAAACGCGTTTATTTCGGGCTGAAAAACACGTTTTCAAAAGTGTGCTGTTACTGCCCCATAACTTACATGGGGGTGACCAAACTTGCAGAAACATGTTTATTTCTGCTGAAAATCATGTTTTGACACTTTCTGCACACTGGGGTTAAGAGCTGAGTGTGTGGGCTCTTTTGAGCCTTGCAGTTACATAGGGATTCAGTTGTCTGAAAAAACGCGTTTATTTCGGGCTGAAAAACACGTTTTAAAAAGTGTGCTGTTACTGCCCCATAACTTACATGGGGGTGACCAAACTTGCAGAAACATGTTTATTTCTGCTGAAAATCATGTTTTGACTCTTTCTGCACACTGGGGTTAAGAGCTGAGTGTGTGGGCTCTTCTGAGTCTTGCAGTTACATAGGGATTCAGTTGTCTGAAAAAACGCGTTTATTTCGGGCTGAAAAACACGTTTTCAAAAGTGTGCTGTTACTGCCCCATAACTTACATGGGGGTGACCAAACTTGCAGAAACATGTTTATTTCTGCTGAAAAACACGTTTTGACACTTTCTGCACACTGGGGTTAAGAGCTGAGTGTGTGGGCTCTTCTGAGTCTTGCAGTTACATAGGGATTCAGTTGTCTGAAAAAACGCGTTTATTTCGGGCTGAAAAACACGTTTTCAAAAGTGTGCTGTTACTGCCCCATAACTTACATGGGGGTGACCAAACTTGCAGAAACATGTTTATTTCTGCTGAAAATCATGTTTTGACACTTTCTGCACACTGGGGTTAAGAGCTGAGTGTGTGGGCTCTTCTGAGTCTTGCAGTTACATAGGGATTCAGTTGTCTGAAAAAACGTGTTTATTTCAGGCTGAAAAACACGTTTTCAAAAGTGTGCTGTTACTGCCCCATAACTTACATGGGGGTGACCAAACTTGCAGAAACATGTTTATTTCTGCTGAAAAACACGTTTTGACACTTTCTGCACACTGGGGTTAAGAGCTGAGTGTGTGGGCTCTTCTGAGTCTTGCAGTTACATTGGGATTCAGTTGTCTGAAAAAACGCGTTTATTTCGGGCTGAAAAACAAGTTTTAAAAAGTGTGCTGTTACTGCCCCATAACTTACATGGGGGTGACCAAACTTGCAGAAACATGTTTATTTCTGCTGAAAATCATGTTTTGACACTTTCTGCACACTGGGGTTAAGAGCTGAGTGTGTGGGCTCTTTTGAGCCTTGCAGTTACATAGGGATTCAGTTGTCTGAAAAAACGTGTTTATTTCGGGCTGAAAAACACGTTTTCAAAAGTGTGCTGTTACTGCCCCATAACTTACATGGGGGTGACCAAACTTGCAGAAACATGTTTATTTCTGCTGAAAAACACGTTTTGACACTTTCTGCACACTGGGGTTAAGAGCTGAGTGTGTGGGCTCTTCTGAGTCTTGCAGTTACATAGGGATTCAGTTGTCTGAAAAAACGCGTTTATTTCGGGCTGAAAAACACGTTTTCAAAAGTGTGCTGTTACTGCCCCATAACTTACATGGGGGTGACCAAACTTGCAGAAACATGTTTATTTCTGCTGAAAAACATGTTTTGACACTTTCTGCACACTGGGGTTAAGAGCTGAGTGTGTGGGCTCTTCTGAGTCTTGCAGTTACATAGGGATTCAGTTGTCTGAAAAAACGCGTTTATTTCGGGCTGAAAAACACGTTTTCAAAAGTGTGCTGTTACTGCCCCATAACTTACATGGGGGTGACCAAACTTGCAGAAACATGTTTATTTCTGCTGAAAATCATGTTTTGACACTTTCTGCACACTGGGGTTAAGAGCTGAGTGTGTGGGCTCTTCTGAGTCTTGCAGTTACATAGGGATTCAGTTGTCTGAAAAAACGCGTTTATTTCGGGCTGAAAAACACGTTTTCAAAAGTGTGCTGTTACTGCCCCATAACTTACATGGGGGTGACCAAACTTGCAGAAACATGTTTATTTCTGCTGAAAAACACGTTTTGACACTTTCTGCACACTGGGGTTAAGAGCTGAGTGTGTGGGCTCTTCTGAGTCTTGCAGTTACATAGGGATTCAGTTGTCTGAAAAAACGCGTTTATTTCGGGCTGAAAAACACGTTTTCAAAAGTGTGCTGTTACTGCCCCATAACTTACATGGGGGTGACCAAACTTGCAGAAACATGTTTATTTCTGCTGAAAATCATGTTTTGTCACTTTCTGCACACTGGGGTTAAGAGCTGAGTGTGTGGGCTCTTCTGAGTCTTGCAGTTACATAGGGATTCAGTTGTCTGAAAAAACGCGTTTATTTCGGGCTGAAAAACACGTTTTCAAAAGTGTGCTGTTACTGCCCCATAACTTACATGGGGGTGACCAAACTTGCAGAAACATGTTTATTTCTGCTGAAAAACATGTTTTGACACTTTCTGCACACTGGGGTTAAGAGCTGAGTGTGTGGGCTCTTTTGAGCCTTGCAGTTACATAGGGATTCAGTTGTCTGAAAAAACGCGTTTATTTCGGGCTGAAAAACACGTTTTCAAAAGTGTGCTGTTACTGCCCCATAACTTACATGGGGTTGACCAAACTTGCAGAAACATGTTTATTTCTGCTGAAAATCATGTTTTGACACTTTCTGCACACTGGGGTTAAGAGCTGAGTGTGTGGGCTCTTCTGAGTCTTGCAGTTACATAGGGATTCAGTTGTCTGAAAAAACGTGTTTATTTCAGGCTGAAAAACACGTTTTCAAAAGTGTGCTGTTACTGCCCCATAACTTACATGGGGGTGACCAAACTTGCAGAAACATGTTTATTTCTGCTGAAAAACATGTTTTGACACTTTCTGCACACTGGGGTTAAGAGCTGAGTGTGTGGGCTCTTCTGAGTCTTGCAGTTACATAGGGATTCAGTTGTCTGAAAAAACGTGTTTATTTCAGGCTGAAAAACACGTTTTCAAAAGTGTGCTGTTACTGCCCCATAACTTACATGGGGGTGACCAAACTTGCAGAAACATGTTTATTTCTGCTGAAAAACATGTTTTGACACTTTCTGCACACTGGGGTTAAGAGCTGAGTGTGTGGGCTCTTTTGAGCCTTGCAGTTACATAGGGATTCAGTTGTCTGAAAAAACGCGTTTATTTCGGGCTGAAAAACACGTTTTCAAAAGTGTGCTGTTACTGCCCCATAACTTACATGGGGTTGACCAAACTTGCAGAAACATGTTTAATTCTGCTGAAAATCATGTTTTGACACTTTCTGCACACTGGGGTTAAGAGCTGAGTGTGTGGGCTCTTCTGAGTCTTGCAGTTACATAGGGATTCAGTTGTCTGAAAAAACGTGTTTATTTCAGGCTGAAAAACACGTTTTCAAAAGTGTGCTGTTACTGCCCCATAACTTACATGGGGGTGACCAAACTTGCAGAAACATGTTTATTTCTGCTGAAAAACACGTTTTGACACTTTCTGCACACTGGGGTTAAGAGCTGAGTGTGTGGGCTCTTCTGAGTCTTGCAGTTACATAGGGATTCAGTTGTCTGAAAAAACGCGTTTATTTCGGGCTGAAAAACACGTTTTCAAAAGTGTGCTGTTACTGCCCCATAACTTACATGGGGGTGACCAAACTTGCAGAAACATGTTTATTTCTGCTGAAAAACATGTTTTGACACTTTCTGCACACTGGGGTTAAGAGCTGAGTGTGTGGGCTCTTCTGAGTCTTGCAGTTACATAGGGATTCAGTTGTCTGAAAAAACGTGTTTATTTCAGGCTGAAAAACACGTTTTCAAAAGTGTGCTGTTACTGCCCCATAACTTACATGGGGGTGACCAAACTTGCAGAAACATGTTTATTTCTGCTGAAAAACATGTTTTGACACTTTCTGCACACTGGGGTTAAGAGCTGAGTGTGTGGGCTCTTCTGAGTCTTGCAGTTACATAGGGATTCAGTTGTCTGAAAAAACGTGTTTATTTCAGGCTGAAAAACACGTTTTCAAAAGTGTGCTGTTACTGCCCCATAACTTACATGGGGGTGACCAAACTTGCAGAAACATGTTTATTTCTGCTGAAAATCATGTTTTGACACTTTCTGCACACTGGGGTTAAGAGCTGAGTGTGTGGGCTCTTCTGAGTCTTGCAGTTACATAGGGATTCAGTTGTCTGAAAAAACGTGTTTATTTCAGGCTGAAAAACACGTTTTCAAAAGTGTGCTGTTACTGCCCCATAACTTACATGGGGGTGACCAAACTTGCAGAAACATGTTTATTTCTGCTGAAAATCATGTTTTGACACTTTCTGCACACTGGGGTTAAGAGCTGAGTGTGTGGGCTCTTCTGAGTCTTGCAGTTACATAGGGATTCAGTTGTCTGAAAAAACGCGTTTATTTCGGGCTGAAAAACACGTTTTCAAAAGTGTGCTGTTACTGCCCCATAACTTACATGGGGGTGACCAAACTTGCAGAAACATGTTTATTTCTGCTGAAAAACATGTTTTGACACTTTCTGCACACTGGGGTTAAGAGCTGAGTGTGTGGGCTCTTCTGAGTCTTGCAGTTACATAGGGATTCAGTTGTCTGAAAAAACGTGTTTATTTCAGGCTGAAAAACACGTTTTCAAAAGTGTGCTGTTACTGCCCCATAACTTACATGGGGGTGACCAAACTTGCAGAAACATGTTTATTTCTGCTGAAAAACATGTTTTGACACTTTCTGCACACTGGGGTTAAGAGCTGAGTGTGTGGGCTCTTCTGAGTCTTGCAGTTACATAGGGATTCAGTTGTCTGAAAAAACGTGTTTATTTCAGGCTGAAAAACACGTTTTCAAAAGTGTGCTGTTACTGCCCCATAACTTACATGGGGGTGACCAAACTTGCAGAAACATGTTTATTTCTGCTGAAAAACATGTTTTGACACTTTCTGCACACTGGGGTTAAGAGCTGAGTGTGTGGGCTCTTCTGAGTCTTGCAGTTACATAGGGATTCAGTTGTCTGAAAAAACGTGTTTATTTCAGGCTGAAAAACACGTTTTCAAAAGTGTGCTGTTACTGCCCCATAACTTACATGGGGGTGACCAAACTTGCAGAAACATGTTTATTTCTGCTGAAAATCATGTTTTGACACTTTCTGCACACTGGGGTTAAGAGCTGAGTGTGTGGGCTCTTCTGAGTCTTGCAGTTACATAGGGATTCAGTTGTCTGAAAAAACGTGTTTATTTCAGGCTGAAAAACACGTTTTCAAAAGTGTGCTGTTACTGCCCCATAACTTACATGGGGCTGACCAAACTTGCAGAAACATGTTTATTTCTGCTGAAAATCATGTTTTGACACTTTCTGCACACTGGGGTTAAGAGCTGAGTGTGTGGGCTCTTCTGAGTCTTGCAGTTACATAGGGATTCAGTTGTCTGAAAAAACGCGTTTATTTCGGGCTGAAAAACACGTTTTCAAAAGTGTGCTGTTACTGCCCCATAACTTACATGGGGGTGACCAAACTTGCAGAAACATGTTTATTTCTGCTGAAAAACACGTTTTGACACTTTCTGCACACTGGGGTTAAGAGCTGAGTGTGTGGGCTCTTCTGAGTCTTGCAGTTACATAGGGATTCAGTTGTCTGAAAAAACGCGTTTATTTCGGGCTGAAAAACACGTTTTCAAAAGTGTGCTGTTACTGCCCCATAACTTACATGGGGGTGACCAAACTTGCAGAAACATGTTTATTTCTGCTGAAAATCATGTTTTGACACTTTCTGCACACTGGGGTTAAGAGCTGAGTGTGTGGGCTCTTCTGAGTCTTGCAGTTACATAGGGATTCAGTTGTCTGAAAAAACGTGTTTATTTCAGGCTGAAAAACACGTTTTCAAAAGTGTGCTGTTACTGCCCCATAACTTACATGGGGGTGACCAAACTTGCAGAAACATGTTTATTTCTGCTGAAAAACACGTTTTGACACTTTCTGCACACTGGGGTTAAGAGCTGAGTGTGTGGGCTCTTCTGAGTCTTGCAGTTACATTGGGATTCAGTTGTCTGAAAAAACGCGTTTATTTCGGGCTGAAAAACAAGTTTTAAAAAGTGTGCTGTTACTGCCCCATAACTTACATGGGGGTGACCAAACTTGCAGAAACATGTTTATTTCTGCTGAAAATCATGTTTTGACACTTTCTGCACACTGGGGTTAAGAGCTGAGTGTGTGGGCTCTTTTGAGCCTTGCAGTTACATAGGGATTCAGTTGTCTGAAAAAACGTGTTTATTTCGGGCTGAAAAACACGTTTTCAAAAGTGTGCTGTTACTGCCCCATAACTTACATGGGGGTGACCAAACTTGCAGAAACATGTTTATTTCTGCTGAAAAACACGTTTTGACACTTTCTGCACACTGGGGTTAAGAGCTGAGTGTGTGGGCTCTTCTGAGTCTTGCAGTTACATAGGGATTCAGTTGTCTGAAAAAACGCGTTTATTTAGGGCTGAAAAACACGTTTTCAAAAGTGTGCTGTTACTGCCCCATAACTTACATGGGGGTGACCAAACTTGCAGAAACATGTTTATTTCTGCTGAAAATCATGTTTTGACACTTTCTGCACACTGGGGTTAAGAGCTGAGTGTGTGGGCTCTTTTGAGCCTTGCAGTTACATAGGGATTCAGTTGTCTGAAAAAACGCGTTTATTTCGGGCTGAAAAACACGTTTTAAAAAGTGTGCTGTTACTGCCCCATAACTTACATGGGGGTGACCAAACTTGCAGAAACATGTTTATTTCTGCTGAAAATCATGTTTTGACTCTTTCTGCACACTGGGGTTAAGAGCTGAGTGTGTGGGCTCTTCTGAGTCTTGCAGTTACATAGGGATTCAGTTGTCTGAAAAAACGCGTTTATTTCGGGCTGAAAAACACGTTTTCAAAAGTGTGCTGTTACTGCCCCATAACTTACATGGGGGTGACCAAACTTGCAGAAACATGTTTATTTCTGCTGAAAAACACGTTTTGACACTTTCTGCACACTGGGGTTAAGAGCTGAGTGTGTGGGCTCTTCTGAGTCTTGCAGTTACATAGGGATTCAGTTGTCTGAAAAAACGCGTTTATTTCGGGCTGAAAAACACGTTTTCAAAAGTGTGCTGTTACTGCCCCATAACTTACATGGGGGTGACCAAACTTGCAGAAACATGTTTATTTCTGCTGAAAATCATGTTTTGACACTTTCTGCACACTGGGGTTAAGAGCTGAGTGTGTGGGCTCTTCTGAGTCTTGCAGTTACATAGGGATTCAGTTGTCTGAAAAAACGTGTTTATTTCAGGCTGAAAAACACGTTTTCAAAAGTGTGCTGTTACTGCCCCATAACTTACATGGGGGTGACCAAACTTGCAGAAACATGTTTATTTCTGCTGAAAAACACGTTTTGACACTTTCTGCACACTGGGGTTAAGAGCTGAGTGTGTGGGCTCTTCTGAGTCTTGCAGTTACATTGGGATTCAGTTGTCTGAAAAAACGCGTTTATTTCGGGCTGAAAAACAAGTTTTAAAAAGTGTGCTGTTACTGCCCCATAACTTACATGGGGGTGACCAAACTTGCAGAAACATGTTTATTTCTGCTGAAAATCATGTTTTGACACTTTCTGCACACTGGGGTTAAGAGCTGAGTGTGTGGGCTCTTTTGAGCCTTGCAGTTACATAGGGATTCAGTTGTCTGAAAAAACGTGTTTATTTCGGGCTGAAAAACACGTTTTCAAAAGTGTGCTGTTACTGCCCCATAACTTACATGGGGGTGACCAAACTTGCAGAAACATGTTTATTTCTGCTGAAAAACACGTTTTGACACTTTCTGCACACTGGGGTTAAGAGCTGAGTGTGTGGGCTCTTCTGAGTCTTGCAGTTACATAGGGATTCAGTTGTCTGAAAAAACGCGTTTATTTCGGGCTGAAAAACACGTTTTCAAAAGTGTGCTGTTACTGCCCCATAACTTACATGGGGTTGACCAAACTTGCAGAAACATGTTTATTTCTGCTGAAAAACACGTTTTGACACTTTCTGCACACTGGGGTTAAGAGCTGAGTGTGTGGGCTCTTCTGAGTCTTGCAGTTACATAGGGATTCAGTTGTCTGAAAAAACGCGTTTATTTCGGGCTGAAAAACACGTTTTCAAAAGTGTGCTGTTACTGCCCCATAACTTACATGGGGGTGACCAAACTTGCAGAAACATGTTTATTTCTGCTGAAAATCACGTTTTGACACTTTCTGCACACTGGGGTTAAGAGCTGAGTGTGTGGGCTCTTCTGAGTCTTGCAGTTACATAGGGATTCAGTTGTCTGAAAAAACGCGTTTATTTCGGGCTGAAAAACACGTTTTCAAAAGTGTGCTGTTACTGCCCCATAACTTACATGGGGGTGACCAAACTTGCAGAAACATGTTTATTTCTGCTGAAAAACACGTTTTGACTCTTTCTGCACACTGGGGTTAAGAGCTGAGTGTGTGGGCTCTTTTGAGCCTTGCAGTTACATAGGGATTCAGTTGTCTGAAAAAACGCGTTTATTTCGGGCTGAAAAACACGTTTTCAAAAGTGTGCTGTTACTGCCCCATAACTTACATGGGGGTGACCAAACTTGCAGAAACATGTTTATTTCTGCTGAAAAACATGTTTTGACACTTTCTGCACACTGGGGTTAAGAGCTGAGTGTGTGGGCTCTTCTGAGTCTTGCAGTTACATAGGGATTCAGTTGTCTGAAAAAACGTGTTTATTTCAGGCTGAAAAACACGTTTTCAAAAGTGTGCTGTTACTGCCCCATAACTTACATGGGGGTGACCAAACTTGCAGAAACATGTTTATTTCTGCTGAAAAACATGTTTTGACACTTTCTGCACACTGGGGTTAAGAGCTGAGTGTGTGGGCTCTTCTGAGTCTTGCAGTTACATAGGGATTCAGTTGTCTGAAAAAACGTGTTTATTTCAGGCTGAAAAACACGTTTTCAAAAGTGTGCTGTTACTGCCCCATAACTTACATGGGGGTGACCAAACTTGCAGAAACATGTTTATTTCTGCTGAAAAACATGTTTTGACACTTTCTGCACACTGGGGTTAAGAGCTGAGTGTGTGGGCTCTTCTGAGTCTTGCAGTTACATAGGGATTCAGTTGTCTGAAAAAACGTGTTTATTTCAGGCTGAAAAACACGTTTTCAAAAGTGTGCTGTTACTGCCCCATAACTTACATGGGGGTGACCAAACTTGCAGAAACATGTTTATTTCTGCTGAAAAACATGTTTTGACACTTTCTGCACACTGGGGTTAAGAGCTGAGTGTGTGGGCTCTTCTGAGTCTTGCAGTTACATAGGGATTCAGTTGTCTGAAAAAACGCGTTTATTTCGGGCTGAAAAACACGTTTTCAAAAGTGTGCTGTTACTGCCCCATAACTTACATGGGGGTGACCAAACTTGCAGAAACATGTTTATTTCTGCTGAAAAACACGTTTTGACACTTTCTGCACACTGGGGTTAAGAGCTGAGTGTGTGGGCTCTTCTGAGTCTTGCAGTTACATAGGGATTCAGTTGTCTGAAAAAACGCGTTTATTTCGGGCTGAAAAACACGTTTTCAAAAGTGTGCTGTTACTGCCCCATAACTTACATGGGGGTGACCAAACTTGCAGAAACATGTTTATTTCTGCTGAAAATCATGTTTTGACACTTTCTGCACACTGGGGTTAAGAGCTGAGTGTGTGGGCTCTTTTGAGCCTTGCAGTTACATAGGGATTCAGTTGTCTGAAAAAACGCGTTTATTTCGGGCTGAAAAACACGTTTTCAAAAGTGTGCTGTTACTGCCCCATAACTTACATGGGGGTGACCAAACTTGCAGAAACATGTTTATTTCTGCTGAAAAACATGTTTTGACACTTTCTGCACACTGGGGTTAAGAGCTGAGTGTGTGGGCTCTTTTGAGCCTTGCAGTTACATAGGGATTCAGTTGTCTGAAAAAACGCGTTTATTTCGGGCTGAAAAACACGTTTTCAAAAGTGTGCTGTTACTGCCCCATAACTTACATGGGGTTGACCAAACTTGCAGAAACATGTTTATTTCTGCTGAAAATCATGTTTTGACACTTTCTGCACACTGGGGTTAAGAGCTGAGTGTGTGGGCTCTTCTGAGTCTTGCAGTTACATAGGGATTCAGTTGTCTGAAAAAACGCGTTTATTTCGGGCTGAAAAACACGTTTTCAAAAGTGTGCTGTTACTGCCCCATAACTTACATGGGGGTGACCAAACTTGCAGAAACATGTTTATTTCTGCTGAAAAACACGTTTTGACACTTTCTGCACACTGGGGTTAAGAGCTGAGTGTGTGGGCTCTTCTGAGTCTTGCAGTTACATAGGGATTCAGTTGTCTGAAAAAACGCGTTTATTTCGGGCTGAAAAACACGTTTTCAAAAGTGTGCTGTTACTGCCCCATAACTTACATGGGGGTGACCAAACTTGCAGAAACATGTTTATTTCTGCTGAAAATCACGTTTTGACACTTTCTGCACACTGGGGTTAAGAGCTGAGTGTGTGGGCTCTTCTGAGTCTTGCAGTTACATAGGGATTCAGTTGTCTGAAAAAACGCGTTTATTTCGGGCTGAAAAACACGTTTTCAAAAGTGTGCTGTTACTGCCCCATAACTTACATGGGGGTGACCAAACTTGCAGAAACATGTTTATTTCTGCTGAAAAACACGTTTTGACTCTTTCTGCACACTGGGGTTAAGAGCTGAGTGTGTGGGCTCTTTTGAGCCTTGCAGTTACATAGGGATTCAGTTGTCTGAAAAAACGCGTTTATTTCGGGCTGAAAAACACGTTTTCAAAAGTGTGCTGTTACTGCCCCATAACTTACATGGGGGTGACCAAACTTGCAGAAACATGTTTATTTCTGCTGAAAAACATGTTTTGACACTTTCTGCACACTGGGGTTAAGAGCTGAGTGTGTGGGCTCTTCTGAGTCTTGCAGTTACATAGGGATTCAGTTGTCTGAAAAAACGTGTTTATTTCAGGCTGAAAAACACGTTTTCAAAAGTGTGCTGTTACTGCCCCATAACTTACATGGGGGTGACCAAACTTGCAGAAACATGTTTATTTCTGCTGAAAAACATGTTTTGACACTTTCTGCACACTGGGGTTAAGAGCTGAGTGTGTGGGCTCTTCTGAGTCTTGCAGTTACATAGGGATTCAGTTGTCTGAAAAAACGTGTTTATTTCAGGCTGAAAAACACGTTTTCAAAAGTGTGCTGTTACTGCCCCATAACTTACATGGGGGTGACCAAACTTGCAGAAACATGTTTATTTCTGCTGAAAAACATGTTTTGACACTTTCTGCACACTGGGGTTAAGAGCTGAGTGTGTGGGCTCTTCTGAGTCTTGCAGTTACATAGGGATTCAGTTGTCTGAAAAAACGCGTTTATTTCGGGCTGAAAAACACGTTTTCAAAAGTGTGCTGTTACTGCCCCATAACTTACATGGGGGTGACCAAACTTGCAGAAACATGTTTATTTCTGCTGAAAATCATGTTTTGACACTTTCTGCACACTGGGGTTAAGAGCTGAGTGTGTGGGCTCTTCTGAGTCTTGCAGTTACATAGGGATTCAGTTGTCTGAAAAAACGCGTTTATTTCGGGCTGAAAAACACGTTTTCAAAAGTGTGCTGTTACTGCCCCATAACTTACATGGGGGTGACCAAACTTGCAGAAACATGTTTATTTCTGCTGAAAAACACGTTTTGACACTTTCTGCACACTGGGGTTAAGAGCTGAGTGTGTGGGCTCTTCTGAGTCTTGCAGTTACATAGGGATTCAGTTGTCTGAAAAAACGCGTTTATTTCGGGCTGAAAAACACGTTTTCAAAAGTGTGCTGTTACTGCCCCATAACTTACATGGGGGTGACCAAACTTGCAGAAACATGTTTATTTCTGCTGAAAATCATGTTTTGTCACTTTCTGCACACTGGGGTTAAGAGCTGAGTGTGTGGGCTCTTCTGAGTCTTGCAGTTACATAGGGATTCAGTTGTCTGAAAAAACGCGTTTATTTCGGGCTGAAAAACACGTTTTCAAAAGTGTGCTGTTACTGCCCCATAACTTACATGGGGGTGACCAAACTTGCAGAAACATGTTTATTTCTGCTGAAAAACATGTTTTGACACTTTCTGCACACTGGGGTTAAGAGCTGAGTGTGTGGGCTCTTTTGAGCCTTGCAGTTACATAGGGATTCAGTTGTCTGAAAAAACGCGTTTATTTCGGGCTGAAAAACACGTTTTCAAAAGTGTGCTGTTACTGCCCCATAACTTACATGGGGTTGACCAAACTTGCAGAAACATGTTTATTTCTGCTGAAAATCATGTTTTGACACTTTCTGCACACTGGGGTTAAGAGCTGAGTGTGTGGGCTCTTCTGAGTCTTGCAGTTACATAGGGATTCAGTTGTCTGAAAAAACGTGTTTATTTCAGGCTGAAAAACACGTTTTCAAAAGTGTGCTGTTACTGCCCCATAACTTACATGGGGGTGACCAAACTTGCAGAAACATGTTTATTTCTGCTGAAAAACATGTTTTGACACTTTCTGCACACTGGGGTTAAGAGCTGAGTGTGTGGGCTCTTCTGAGTCTTGCAGTTACATAGGGATTCAGTTGTCTGAAAAAACGTGTTTATTTCAGGCTGAAAAACACGTTTTCAAAAGTGTGCTGTTACTGCCCCATAACTTACATGGGGGTGACCAAACTTGCAGAAACATGTTTATTTCTGCTGAAAAACATGTTTTGACACTTTCTGCACACTGGGGTTAAGAGCTGAGTGTGTGGGCTCTTTTGAGCCTTGCAGTTACATAGGGATTCAGTTGTCTGAAAAAACGCGTTTATTTCGGGCTGAAAAACACGTTTTCAAAAGTGTGCTGTTACTGCCCCATAACTTACATGGGGTTGACCAAACTTGCAGAAACATGTTTAATTCTGCTGAAAATCATGTTTTGACACTTTCTGCACACTGGGGTTAAGAGCTGAGTGTGTGGGCTCTTCTGAGTCTTGCAGTTACATAGGGATTCAGTTGTCTGAAAAAACGTGTTTATTTCAGGCTGAAAAACACGTTTTCAAAAGTGTGCTGTTACTGCCCCATAACTTACATGGGGGTGACCAAACTTGCAGAAACATGTTTATTTCTGCTGAAAAACACGTTTTGACACTTTCTGCACACTGGGGTTAAGAGCTGAGTGTGTGGGCTCTTCTGAGTCTTGCAGTTACATAGGGATTCAGTTGTCTGAAAAAACGCGTTTATTTCGGGCTGAAAAACACGTTTTCAAAAGTGTGCTGTTACTGCCCCATAACTTACATGGGGGTGACCAAACTTGCAGAAACATGTTTATTTCTGCTGAAAAACATGTTTTGACACTTTCTGCACACTGGGGTTAAGAGCTGAGTGTGTGGGCTCTTCTGAGTCTTGCAGTTACATAGGGATTCAGTTGTCTGAAAAAACGTGTTTATTTCAGGCTGAAAAACACGTTTTCAAAAGTGTGCTGTTACTGCCCCATAACTTACATGGGGGTGACCAAACTTGCAGAAACATGTTTATTTCTGCTGAAAAACATGTTTTGACACTTTCTGCACACTGGGGTTAAGAGCTGAGTGTGTGGGCTCTTCTGAGTCTTGCAGTTACATAGGGATTCAGTTGTCTGAAAAAACGTGTTTATTTCAGGCTGAAAAACACGTTTTCAAAAGTGTGCTGTTACTGCCCCATAACTTACATGGGGGTGACCAAACTTGCAGAAACATGTTTATTTCTGCTGAAAATCATGTTTTGACACTTTCTGCACACTGGGGTTAAGAGCTGAGTGTGTGGGCTCTTCTGAGTCTTGCAGTTACATAGGGATTCAGTTGTCTGAAAAAACGTGTTTATTTCAGGCTGAAAAACACGTTTTCAAAAGTGTGCTGTTACTGCCCCATAACTTACATGGGGGTGACCAAACTTGCAGAAACATGTTTATTTCTGCTGAAAATCATGTTTTGACACTTTCTGCACACTGGGGTTAAGAGCTGAGTGTGTGGGCTCTTCTGAGTCTTGCAGTTACATAGGGATTCAGTTGTCTGAAAAAACGCGTTTATTTCGGGCTGAAAAACACGTTTTCAAAAGTGTGCTGTTACTGCCCCATAACTTACATGGGGGTGACCAAACTTGCAGAAACATGTTTATTTCTGCTGAAAAACATGTTTTGACACTTTCTGCACACTGGGGTTAAGAGCTGAGTGTGTGGGCTCTTCTGAGTCTTGCAGTTACATAGGGATTCAGTTGTCTGAAAAAACGTGTTTATTTCAGGCTGAAAAACACGTTTTCAAAAGTGTGCTGTTACTGCCCCATAACTTACATGGGGGTGACCAAACTTGCAGAAACATGTTTATTTCTGCTGAAAAACATGTTTTGACACTTTCTGCACACTGGGGTTAAGAGCTGAGTGTGTGGGCTCTTCTGAGTCTTGCAGTTACATAGGGATTCAGTTGTCTGAAAAAACGTGTTTATTTCAGGCTGAAAAACACGTTTTCAAAAGTGTGCTGTTACTGCCCCATAACTTACATGGGGGTGACCAAACTTGCAGAAACATGTTTATTTCTGCTGAAAAACATGTTTTGACACTTTCTGCACACTGGGGTTAAGAGCTGAGTGTGTGGGCTCTTCTGAGTCTTGCAGTTACATAGGGATTCAGTTGTCTGAAAAAACGTGTTTATTTCAGGCTGAAAAACACGTTTTCAAAAGTGTGCTGTTACTGCCCCATAACTTACATGGGGGTGACCAAACTTGCAGAAACATGTTTATTTCTGCTGAAAATCATGTTTTGACACTTTCTGCACACTGGGGTTAAGAGCTGAGTGTGTGGGCTCTTCTGAGTCTTGCAGTTACATAGGGATTCAGTTGTCTGAAAAAACGTGTTTATTTCAGGCTGAAAAACACGTTTTCAAAAGTGTGCTGTTACTGCCCCATAACTTACATGGGGGTGACCAAACTTGCAGAAACATGTTTATTTCTGCTGAAAATCATGTTTTGACACTTTCTGCACACTGGGGTTAAGAGCTGAGTGTGTGGGCTCTTCTGAGTCTTGCAGTTACATAGGGATTCAGTTGTCTGAAAAAACGCGTTTATTTCGGGCTGAAAAACACGTTTTCAAAAGTGTGCTGTTACTGCCCCATAACTTACATGGGGGTGACCAAACTTGCAGAAACATGTTTATTTCTGCTGAAAAACACGTTTTGACACTTTCTGCACACTGGGGTTAAGAGCTGAGTGTGTGGGCTCTTCTGAGTCTTGCAGTTACATAGGGATTCAGTTGTCTGAAAAAACGCGTTTATTTCGGGCTGAAAAACACGTTTTCAAAAGTGTGCTGTTACTGCCCCATAACTTACATGGGGGTGACCAAACTTGCAGAAACATGTTTATTTCTGCTGAAAATCATGTTTTGACACTTTCTGCACACTGGGGTTAAGAGCTGAGTGTGTGGGCTCTTCTGAGTCTTGCAGTTACATAGGGATTCAGTTGTCTGAAAAAACGTGTTTATTTCAGGCTGAAAAACACGTTTTCAAAAGTGTGCTGTTACTGCCCCATAACTTACATGGGGGTGACCAAACTTGCAGAAACATGTTTATTTCTGCTGAAAAACACGTTTTGACACTTTCTGCACACTGGGGTTAAGAGCTGAGTGTGTGGGCTCTTCTGAGTCTTGCAGTTACATTGGGATTCAGTTGTCTGAAAAAACGCGTTTATTTCGGGCTGAAAAACAAGTTTTCAAAAGTGTGCTGTTACTGCCCCATAACTTACATGGGGGTGACCAAACTTGCAGAAACATGTTTATTTCTGCTGAAAATCATGTTTTGACACTTTCTGCACACTGGGGTTAAGAGCTGAGTGTGTGGGCTCTTTTGAGCCTTGCAGTTACATAGGGATTCAGTTGTCTGAAAAAACGTGTTTATTTCGGGCTGAAAAACACGTTTTCAAAAGTGTGCTGTTACTGCCCCATAACTTACATGGGGGTGACCAAACTTGCAGAAACATGTTTATTTCTGCTGAAAAACACGTTTTGACACTTTCTGCACACTGGGGTTAAGAGCTGAGTGTGTGGGCTCTTCTGAGTCTTGCAGTTACATAGGGATTCAGTTGTCTGAAAAAACGCGTTTATTTCGGGCTGAAAAACACGTTTTCAAAAGTGTGCTGTTACTGCCCCATAACTTACATGGGGGTGACCAAACTTGCAGAAACATGTTTATTTCTGCTGAAAATCATGTTTTGACACTTTCTGCACACTGGGGTTAAGAGCTGAGTGTGTGGGCTCTTTTGAGCCTTGCAGTTACATAGGGATTCAGTTGTCTGAAAAAACGCGTTTATTTCGGGCTGAAAAACACGTTTTAAAAAGTGTGCTGTTACTGCCCCATAACTTACATGGGGGTGACCAAACTTGCAGAAACATGTTTATTTCTGCTGAAAATCATGTTTTGACTCTTTCTGCACACTGGGGTTAAGAGCTGAGTGTGTGGGCTCTTCTGAGTCTTGCAGTTACATAGGGATTCAGTTGTCTGAAAAAACGCGTTTATTTCGGGCTGAAAAACACGTTTTCAAAAGTGTGCTGTTACTGCCCCATAACTTACATGGGGGTGACCAAACTTGCAGAAACATGTTTATTTCTGCTGAAAAACACGTTTTGACACTTTCTGCACACTGGGGTTAAGAGCTGAGTGTGTGGGCTCTTCTGAGTCTTGCAGTTACATAGGGATTCAGTTGTCTGAAAAAACGCGTTTATTTCGGGCTGAAAAACACGTTTTCAAAAGTGTGCTGTTACTGCCCCATAACTTACATGGGGGTGACCAAACTTGCAGAAACATGTTTATTTCTGCTGAAAATCATGTTTTGACACTTTCTGCACACTGGGGTTAAGAGCTGAGTGTGTGGGCTCT
>NW_028291629.1:0-38434 GCF_059453375.1 Lepisosteus platostomus | reverse complement strand
TGTGGGCATCGCTTCTCGGCCTTTTGGCTAAGATCAAGTGTAGTATCTGTTCTTATCAGTTTAATATCTGATACGTCCCCCATCGGGGGACCACATATTAAACGGATTTTTGGAACAGGGAGCTGGATCAGGAGCTTGCTCCGTCCTCTCCACGCATCGGCCCGGTATTGCAGCGCCTCCGGGAGCGGTGCACCACCTTCTCTCAGCGGTGAAAAGACAGACGTAGGTAGCTAGGTAGCTAGCTAGCTAGCGAGCGAGCGAGCAAGCAAGCGAAGTGGACTGGAGCTCCTTCTTCTCGGGTCTCGTCCCTCGTCCCCCATCTGTGTGTCTCTGTGTTCTGTCTCTCTCTCGCCCTCTCGGTTCCCGTGCTCCCTCTGTGCGCTTTCCCGCGTCTCGACTCTCTGGGCAAGCAGGCCGGCCCCCTTTTCGGCTCCCGTGCGTTTTCCCTCCAAAAAACTTAGGTTTTTCAGCCTTTTCCCAGGGAGGCAGGCGTGGCTTGCTTGCTTGCTTGCTTGCTTGCTTGCTTGCTTGCGTGCGTGTCCGTCCCCGTCCCTGCAGGCGGGCCCCTTTCGACAGCTGGGCGTTTTCCCTCCAAAAAACTTAGTATATCCACCTTTTCTTTCTTTTTTTTCGGCAGGCAGGCAGGCAGGCGTGTGTGCGCGCGCGTCCCCGTCCCTCCCTCCCTCCCGAGAGAGAGCTGCCCCTTGCCTCTGCCCGCAGGTGCTGGCGCTCGGCTTTGGCTTGCAGCCGGTTGGGCGCAGCTGCTGCCGGTGGGAGGGGCCTAAGCTAAGGAGGCCGGGCGGCTGGCGCCCCCTGCGGCTGCGGTCGTTGTCGGGCCGTTGACAGAAGATCAAAGAGCAGGGCCCCCGCCCGGGACTGGCAGGAAGGCAGGCGGGCAGGCAAGAGAGAGGGGGAGCAGAGTCCCGCGGCAGGCCTCTGGCTGCAGGGAGGCCGGCAGCTGCGCGGGTCCCGGGCTCCAGAGGAGTCGGCCTGCGCCACTGTGCGCCAGCGGAACGCCCGCGCGTCGGTCCGCGCCTTTGTGGGCATCGCTTCTCGGCCTTTTGGCTAAGATCAAGTGTAGTATCTGTTCTTATCAGTTTAATATCTGATACGTCCCCCATCGGGGGACCACATATTAAACGGATTTTTGGAACAGGGAGCTGGATCAGGAGCTTGCTCCGTCCTCTCCACGCATCGGCCCGGTATTGCAGCGCCTCCGGGAGCGGTGCACCACCTTCTCTCAGCGGTGAAAAGACAGACGTAGGTAGCTAGGTAGCTAGCTAGCTAGCGAGCGAGCGAGCAAGCAAGCGAAGTGGACTGGAGCTCCTTCTTCTCGGGTCTCGTCCCTCGTCCCCCATCTGTGTGTCTCTGTGTTCTGTCTCTCTCTCGCCCTCTCGGTTCCCGTGCTCCCTCTGTGCGCTTTCCCGCGTCTCGACTCTCTGGGCAAGCAGGCCGGCCCCCTTTTCGGCTCCCGTGCGTTTTCCCTCCAAAAAACTTAGGTTTTTCAGCCTTTTCCCAGGGAGGCAGGCGTGGCTTGCTTGCTTGCTTGCTTGCTTGCTTGCTTGCTTGCGTGCGTGTCCGTCCCCGTCCCTGCAGGCGGGCCCCTTTCGACAGCTGGGCGTTTTCCCTCCAAAAAACTTAGTATATCCACCTTTTCTTTCTTTTTTTTCGGCAGGCAGGCAGGCAGGCGTGTGTGCGCGCGCGTCCCCGTCCCTCCCTCCCTCCCGAGAGAGAGCTGCCCCTTGCCTCTGCCCGCAGGTGCTGGCGCTCGGCTTTGGCTTGCAGCCGGTTGGGCGCAGCTGCTGCCGGTGGGAGGGGCCTAAGCTAAGGAGGCCGGGCGGCTGGCGCCCCCTGCGGCTGCGGTCGTTGTCGGGCCGTTGACAGAAGATCAAAGAGCAGGGCCCCCGCCCGGGACTGGCAGGAAGGCAGGCGGGCAGGCAAGAGAGAGGGGGAGCAGAGTCCCGCGGCAGGCCTCTGGCTGCAGGGAGGCCGGCAGCTGCGCGGGTCCCGGGCTCCAGAGGAGTCGGCCTGCGCCACTGTGCGCCAGCGGAACGCCCGCGCGTCGGTCCGCGCCTTTGTGGGCATCGCTTCTCGGCCTTTTGGCTAAGATCAAGTGTAGTATCTGTTCTTATCAGTTTAATATCTGATACGTCCCCCATCGGGGGACCACATATTAAACGGATTTTTGGAACAGGGAGCTGGATCAGGAGCTTGCTCCGTCCTCTCCACGCATCGGCCCGGTATTGCAGCGCCTCCGGGAGCGGTGCACCACCTTCTCTCAGCGGTGAAAAGACAGACGTAGGTAGCTAGGTAGCTAGCTAGCTAGCGAGCGAGCGAGCAAGCAAGCGAAGTGGACTGGAGCTCCTTCTTCTCGGGTCTCGTCCCTCGTCCCCCATCTGTGTGTCTCTGTGTTCTGTCTCTCTCTCGCCCTCTCGGTTCCCGTGCTCCCTCTGTGCGCTTTCCCGCGTCTCGACTCTCTGGGCAAGCAGGCCGGCCCCCTTTTCGGCTCCCGTGCGTTTTCCCTCCAAAAAACTTAGGTTTTTCAGCCTTTTCCCAGGGAGGCAGGCGTGGCTTGCTTGCTTGCTTGCTTGCTTGCTTGCTTGCTTGCGTGCGTGTCCGTCCCCGTCCCTGCAGGCGGGCCCCTTTCGACAGCTGGGCGTTTTCCCTCCAAAAAACTTAGTATATCCACCTTTTCTTTCTTTTTTTTCGGCAGGCAGGCAGGCAGGCGTGTGTGCGCGCGCGTCCCCGTCCCTCCCTCCCTCCCGAGAGAGAGCTGCCCCTTGCCTCTGCCCGCAGGTGCTGGCGCTCGGCTTTGGCTTGCAGCCGGTTGGGCGCAGCTGCTGCCGGTGGGAGGGGCCTAAGCTAAGGAGGCCGGGCGGCTGGCGCCCCCTGCGGCTGCGGTCGTTGTCGGGCCGTTGACAGAAGATCAAAGAGCAGGGCCCCCGCCCGGGACTGGCAGGAAGGCAGGCGGGCAGGCAAGAGAGAGGGGGAGCAGAGTCCCGCGGCAGGCCTCTGGCTGCAGGGAGGCCGGCAGCTGCGCGGGTCCCGGGCTCCAGAGGAGTCGGCCTGCGCCACTGTGCGCCAGCGGAACGCCCGCGCGTCGGTCCGCGCCTTTGTGGGCATCGCTTCTCGGCCTTTTGGCTAAGATCAAGTGTAGTATCTGTTCTTATCAGTTTAATATCTGATACGTCCCCCATCGGGGGACCACATATTAAACGGATTTTTGGAACAGGGAGCTGGATCAGGAGCTTGCTCCGTCCTCTCCACGCATCGGCCCGGTATTGCAGCGCCTCCGGGAGCGGTGCACCACCTTCTCTCAGCGGTGAAAAGACAGACGTAGGTAGCTAGGTAGCTAGCTAGCTAGCGAGCGAGCGAGCAAGCAAGCGAAGTGGACTGGAGCTCCTTCTTCTCGGGTCTCGTCCCTCGTCCCCCATCTGTGTGTCTCTGTGTTCTGTCTCTCTCTCGCCCTCTCGGTTCCCGTGCTCCCTCTGTGCGCTTTCCCGCGTCTCGACTCTCTGGGCAAGCAGGCCGGCCCCCTTTTCGGCTCCCGTGCGTTTTCCCTCCAAAAAACTTAGGTTTTTCAGCCTTTTCCCAGGGAGGCAGGCGTGGCTTGCTTGCTTGCTTGCTTGCTTGCTTGCTTGCTTGCGTGCGTGTCCGTCCCCGTCCCTGCAGGCGGGCCCCTTTCGACAGCTGGGCGTTTTCCCTCCAAAAAACTTAGTATATCCACCTTTTCTTTCTTTTTTTTCGGCAGGCAGGCAGGCAGGCGTGTGTGCGCGCGCGTCCCCGTCCCTCCCTCCCTCCCGAGAGAGAGCTGCCCCTTGCCTCTGCCCGCAGGTGCTGGCGCTCGGCTTTGGCTTGCAGCCGGTTGGGCGCAGCTGCTGCCGGTGGGAGGGGCCTAAGCTAAGGAGGCCGGGCGGCTGGCGCCCCCTGCGGCTGCGGTCGTTGTCGGGCCGTTGACAGAAGATCAAAGAGCAGGGCCCCCGCCCGGGACTGGCAGGAAGGCAGGCGGGCAGGCAAGAGAGAGGGGGAGCAGAGTCCCGCGGCAGGCCTCTGGCTGCAGGGAGGCCGGCAGCTGCGCGGGTCCCGGGCTCCAGAGGAGTCGGCCTGCGCCACTGTGCGCCAGCGGAACGCCCGCGCGTCGGTCCGCGCCTTTGTGGGCATCGCTTCTCGGCCTTTTGGCTAAGATCAAGTGTAGTATCTGTTCTTATCAGTTTAATATCTGATACGTCCCCCATCGGGGGACCACATATTAAACGGATTTTTGGAACAGGGAGCTGGATCAGGAGCTTGCTCCGTCCTCTCCACGCATCGGCCCGGTATTGCAGCGCCTCCGGGAGCGGTGCACCACCTTCTCTCAGCGGTGAAAAGACAGACGTAGGTAGCTAGGTAGCTAGCTAGCTAGCGAGCGAGCGAGCAAGCAAGCGAAGTGGACTGGAGCTCCTTCTTCTCGGGTCTCGTCCCTCGTCCCCCATCTGTGTGTCTCTGTGTTCTGTCTCTCTCTCGCCCTCTCGGTTCCCGTGCTCCCTCTGTGCGCTTTCCCGCGTCTCGACTCTCTGGGCAAGCAGGCCGGCCCCCTTTTCGGCTCCCGTGCGTTTTCCCTCCAAAAAACTTAGGTTTTTCAGCCTTTTCCCAGGGAGGCAGGCGTGGCTTGCTTGCTTGCTTGCTTGCTTGCTTGCTTGCTTGCGTGCGTGTCCGTCCCCGTCCCTGCAGGCGGGCCCCTTTCGACAGCTGGGCGTTTTCCCTCCAAAAAACTTAGTATATCCACCTTTTCTTTCTTTTTTTTCGGCAGGCAGGCAGGCAGGCGTGTGTGCGCGCGCGTCCCCGTCCCTCCCTCCCTCCCGAGAGAGAGCTGCCCCTTGCCTCTGCCCGCAGGTGCTGGCGCTCGGCTTTGGCTTGCAGCCGGTTGGGCGCAGCTGCTGCCGGTGGGAGGGGCCTAAGCTAAGGAGGCCGGGCGGCTGGCGCCCCCTGCGGCTGCGGTCGTTGTCGGGCCGTTGACAGAAGATCAAAGAGCAGGGCCCCCGCCCGGGACTGGCAGGAAGGCAGGCGGGCAGGCAAGAGAGAGGGGGAGCAGAGTCCCGCGGCAGGCCTCTGGCTGCAGGGAGGCCGGCAGCTGCGCGGGTCCCGGGCTCCAGAGGAGTCGGCCTGCGCCACTGTGCGCCAGCGGAACGCCCGCGCGTCGGTCCGCGCCTTTGTGGGCATCGCTTCTCGGCCTTTTGGCTAAGATCAAGTGTAGTATCTGTTCTTATCAGTTTAATATCTGATACGTCCCCCATCGGGGGACCACATATTAAACGGATTTTTGGAACAGGGAGCTGGATCAGGAGCTTGCTCCGTCCTCTCCACGCATCGGCCCGGTATTGCAGCGCCTCCGGGAGCGGTGCACCACCTTCTCTCAGCGGTGAAAAGACAGACGTAGGTAGCTAGGTAGCTAGCTAGCTAGCGAGCGAGCGAGCAAGCAAGCGAAGTGGACTGGAGCTCCTTCTTCTCGGGTCTCGTCCCTCGTCCCCCATCTGTGTGTCTCTGTGTTCTGTCTCTCTCTCGCCCTCTCGGTTCCCGTGCTCCCTCTGTGCGCTTTCCCGCGTCTCGACTCTCTGGGCAAGCAGGCCGGCCCCCTTTTCGGCTCCCGTGCGTTTTCCCTCCAAAAAACTTAGGTTTTTCAGCCTTTTCCCAGGGAGGCAGGCGTGGCTTGCTTGCTTGCTTGCTTGCTTGCTTGCTTGCTTGCGTGCGTGTCCGTCCCCGTCCCTGCAGGCGGGCCCCTTTCGACAGCTGGGCGTTTTCCCTCCAAAAAACTTAGTATATCCACCTTTTCTTTCTTTTTTTTCGGCAGGCAGGCAGGCAGGCGTGTGTGCGCGCGCGTCCCCGTCCCTCCCTCCCTCCCGAGAGAGAGCTGCCCCTTGCCTCTGCCCGCAGGTGCTGGCGCTCGGCTTTGGCTTGCAGCCGGTTGGGCGCAGCTGCTGCCGGTGGGAGGGGCCTAAGCTAAGGAGGCCGGGCGGCTGGCGCCCCCTGCGGCTGCGGTCGTTGTCGGGCCGTTGACAGAAGATCAAAGAGCAGGGCCCCCGCCCGGGACTGGCAGGAAGGCAGGCGGGCAGGCAAGAGAGAGGGGGAGCAGAGTCCCGCGGCAGGCCTCTGGCTGCAGGGAGGCCGGCAGCTGCGCGGGTCCCGGGCTCCAGAGGAGTCGGCCTGCGCCACTGTGCGCCAGCGGAACGCCCGCGCGTCGGTCCGCGCCTTTGTGGGCATCGCTTCTCGGCCTTTTGGCTAAGATCAAGTGTAGTATCTGTTCTTATCAGTTTAATATCTGATACGTCCCCCATCGGGGGACCACATATTAAACGGATTTTTGGAACAGGGAGCTGGATCAGGAGCTTGCTCCGTCCTCTCCACGCATCGGCCCGGTATTGCAGCGCCTCCGGGAGCGGTGCACCACCTTCTCTCAGCGGTGAAAAGACAGACGTAGGTAGCTAGGTAGCTAGCTAGCTAGCGAGCGAGCGAGCAAGCAAGCGAAGTGGACTGGAGCTCCTTCTTCTCGGGTCTCGTCCCTCGTCCCCCATCTGTGTGTCTCTGTGTTCTGTCTCTCTCTCGCCCTCTCGGTTCCCGTGCTCCCTCTGTGCGCTTTCCCGCGTCTCGACTCTCTGGGCAAGCAGGCCGGCCCCCTTTTCGGCTCCCGTGCGTTTTCCCTCCAAAAAACTTAGGTTTTTCAGCCTTTTCCCAGGGAGGCAGGCGTGGCTTGCTTGCTTGCTTGCTTGCTTGCTTGCTTGCTTGCGTGCGTGTCCGTCCCCGTCCCTGCAGGCGGGCCCCTTTCGACAGCTGGGCGTTTTCCCTCCAAAAAACTTAGTATATCCACCTTTTCTTTCTTTTTTTTCGGCAGGCAGGCAGGCAGGCGTGTGCGCGCGCGTCCCCGTCCCTCCCTCCCTCCCGAGAGAGAGCTGCCCCTTGCCTCTGCCCGCAGGTGCTGGCGCTCGGCTTTGGCTTGCAGCCGGTTGGGCGCAGCTGCTGCCGGTGGGAGGGGCCTAAGCTAAGGAGGCCGGGCGGCTGGCGCCCCCTGCGGCTGCGGTCGTTGTCGGGCCGTTGACAGAAGATCAAAGAGCAGGGCCCCCGCCCGGGACTGGCAGGAAGGCAGGCGGGCAGGCAAGAGAGAGGGGGAGCAGAGTCCCGCGGCAGGCCTCTGGCTGCAGGGAGGCCGGCAGCTGCGCGGGTCCCGGGCTCCAGAGGAGTCGGCCTGCGCCACTGTGCGCCAGCGGAACGCCCGCGCGTCGGTCCGCGCCTTTGTGGGCATCGCTTCTCGGCCTTTTGGCTAAGATCAAGTGTAGTATCTGTTCTTATCAGTTTAATATCTGATACGTCCCCCATCGGGGGACCACATATTAAACGGATTTTTGGAACAGGGAGCTGGATCAGGAGCTTGCTCCGTCCTCTCCACGCATCGGCCCGGTATTGCAGCGCCTCCGGGAGCGGTGCACCACCTTCTCTCAGCGGTGAAAAGACAGACGTAGGTAGCTAGGTAGCTAGCTAGCTAGCGAGCGAGCGAGCAAGCAAGCGAAGTGGACTGGAGCTCCTTCTTCTCGGGTCTCGTCCCTCGTCCCCCATCTGTGTGTCTCTGTGTTCTGTCTCTCTCTCGCCCTCTCGGTTCCCGTGCTCCCTCTGTGCGCTTTCCCGCGTCTCGACTCTCTGGGCAAGCAGGCCGGCCCCCTTTTCGGCTCCCGTGCGTTTTCCCTCCAAAAAACTTAGGTTTTTCAGCCTTTTCCCAGGGAGGCAGGCGTGGCTTGCTTGCTTGCTTGCTTGCTTGCTTGCTTGCTTGCGTGCGTGTCCGTCCCCGTCCCTGCAGGCGGGCCCCTTTCGACAGCTGGGCGTTTTCCCTCCAAAAAACTTAGTATATCCACCTTTTCTTTCTTTTTTTTCGGCAGGCAGGCAGGCAGGCGTGTGTGCGCGCGCGTCCCCGTCCCTCCCTCCCTCCCGAGAGAGAGCTGCCCCTTGCCTCTGCCCGCAGGTGCTGGCGCTCGGCTTTGGCTTGCAGCCGGTTGGGCGCAGCTGCTGCCGGTGGGAGGGGCCTAAGCTAAGGAGGCCGGGCGGCTGGCGCCCCCTGCGGCTGCGGTCGTTGTCGGGCCGTTGACAGAAGATCAAAGAGCAGGGCCCCCGCCCGGGACTGGCAGGAAGGCAGGCGGGCAGGCAAGAGAGAGGGGGAGCAGAGTCCCGCGGCAGGCCTCTGGCTGCAGGGAGGCCGGCAGCTGCGCGGGTCCCGGGCTCCAGAGGAGTCGGCCTGCGCCACTGTGCGCCAGCGGAACGCCCGCGCGTCGGTCCGCGCCTTTGTGGGCATCGCTTCTCGGCCTTTTGGCTAAGATCAAGTGTAGTATCTGTTCTTATCAGTTTAATATCTGATACGTCCCCCATCGGGGGACCACATATTAAACGGATTTTTGGAACAGGGAGCTGGATCAGGAGCTTGCTCCGTCCTCTCCACGCATCGGCCCGGTATTGCAGCGCCTCCGGGAGCGGTGCACCACCTTCTCTCAGCGGTGAAAAGACAGACGTAGGTAGCTAGGTAGCTAGCTAGCTAGCGAGCGAGCGAGCAAGCAAGCGAAGTGGACTGGAGCTCCTTCTTCTCGGGTCTCGTCCCTCGTCCCCCATCTGTGTGTCTCTGTGTTCTGTCTCTCTCTCGCCCTCTCGGTTCCCGTGCTCCCTCTGTGCGCTTTCCCGCGTCTCGACTCTCTGGGCAAGCAGGCCGGCCCCCTTTTCGGCTCCCGTGCGTTTTCCCTCCAAAAAACTTAGGTTTTTCAGCCTTTTCCCAGGGAGGCAGGCGTGGCTTGCTTGCTTGCTTGCTTGCTTGCTTGCTTGCTTGCGTGCGTGTCCGTCCCCGTCCCTGCAGGCGGGCCCCTTTCGACAGCTGGGCGTTTTCCCTCCAAAAAACTTAGTATATCCACCTTTTCTTTCTTTTTTTTCGGCAGGCAGGCAGGCAGGCGTGTGTGCGCGCGCGTCCCCGTCCCTCCCTCCCTCCCGAGAGAGAGCTGCCCCTTGCCTCTGCCCGCAGGTGCTGGCGCTCGGCTTTGGCTTGCAGCCGGTTGGGCGCAGCTGCTGCCGGTGGGAGGGGCCTAAGCTAAGGAGGCCGGGCGGCTGGCGCCCCCTGCGGCTGCGGTCGTTGTCGGGCCGTTGACAGAAGATCAAAGAGCAGGGCCCCCGCCCGGGACTGGCAGGAAGGCAGGCGGGCAGGCAAGAGAGAGGGGGAGCAGAGTCCCGCGGCAGGCCTCTGGCTGCAGGGAGGCCGGCAGCTGCGCGGGTCCCGGGCTCCAGAGGAGTCGGCCTGCGCCACTGTGCGCCAGCGGAACGCCCGCGCGTCGGTCCGCGCCTTTGTGGGCATCGCTTCTCGGCCTTTTGGCTAAGATCAAGTGTAGTATCTGTTCTTATCAGTTTAATATCTGATACGTCCCCCATCGGGGGACCACATATTAAACGGATTTTTGGAACAGGGAGCTGGATCAGGAGCTTGCTCCGTCCTCTCCACGCATCGGCCCGGTATTGCAGCGCCTCCGGGAGCGGTGCACCACCTTCTCTCAGCGGTGAAAAGACAGACGTAGGTAGCTAGGTAGCTAGCTAGCTAGCGAGCGAGCGAGCAAGCAAGCGAAGTGGACTGGAGCTCCTTCTTCTCGGGTCTCGTCCCTCGTCCCCCATCTGTGTGTCTCTGTGTTCTGTCTCTCTCTCGCCCTCTCGGTTCCCGTGCTCCCTCTGTGCGCTTTCCCGCGTCTCGACTCTCTGGGCAAGCAGGCCGGCCCCCTTTTCGGCTCCCGTGCGTTTTCCCTCCAAAAAACTTAGGTTTTTCAGCCTTTTCCCAGGGAGGCAGGCGTGGCTTGCTTGCTTGCTTGCTTGCTTGCTTGCTTGCTTGCGTGCGTGTCCGTCCCCGTCCCTGCAGGCGGGCCCCTTTCGACAGCTGGGCGTTTTCCCTCCAAAAAACTTAGTATATCCACCTTTTCTTTCTTTTTTTTCGGCAGGCAGGCAGGCAGGCGTGTGTGCGCGCGCGTCCCCGTCCCTCCCTCCCTCCCGAGAGAGAGCTGCCCCTTGCCTCTGCCCGCAGGTGCTGGCGCTCGGCTTTGGCTTGCAGCCGGTTGGGCGCAGCTGCTGCCGGTGGGAGGGGCCTAAGCTAAGGAGGCCGGGCGGCTGGCGCCCCCTGCGGCTGCGGTCGTTGTCGGGCCGTTGACAGAAGATCAAAGAGCAGGGCCCCCGCCCGGGACTGGCAGGAAGGCAGGCGGGCAGGCAAGAGAGAGGGGGAGCAGAGTCCCGCGGCAGGCCTCTGGCTGCAGGGAGGCCGGCAGCTGCGCGGGTCCCGGGCTCCAGAGGAGTCGGCCTGCGCCACTGTGCGCCAGCGGAACGCCCGCGCGTCGGTCCGCGCCTTTGTGGGCATCGCTTCTCGGCCTTTTGGCTAAGATCAAGTGTAGTATCTGTTCTTATCAGTTTAATATCTGATACGTCCCCCATCGGGGGACCACATATTAAACGGATTTTTGGAACAGGGAGCTGGATCAGGAGCTTGCTCCGTCCTCTCCACGCATCGGCCCGGTATTGCAGCGCCTCCGGGAGCGGTGCACCACCTTCTCTCAGCGGTGAAAAGACAGACGTAGGTAGCTAGGTAGCTAGCTAGCTAGCGAGCGAGCGAGCAAGCAAGCGAAGTGGACTGGAGCTCCTTCTTCTCGGGTCTCGTCCCTCGTCCCCCATCTGTGTGTCTCTGTGTTCTGTCTCTCTCTCGCCCTCTCGGTTCCCGTGCTCCCTCTGTGCGCTTTCCCGCGTCTCGACTCTCTGGGCAAGCAGGCCGGCCCCCTTTTCGGCTCCCGTGCGTTTTCCCTCCAAAAAACTTAGGTTTTTCAGCCTTTTCCCAGGGAGGCAGGCGTGGCTTGCTTGCTTGCTTGCTTGCTTGCTTGCTTGCTTGCGTGCGTGTCCGTCCCCGTCCCTGCAGGCGGGCCCCTTTCGACAGCTGGGCGTTTTCCCTCCAAAAAACTTAGTATATCCACCTTTTCTTTCTTTTTTTTCGGCAGGCAGGCAGGCAGGCGTGTGTGCGCGCGCGTCCCCGTCCCTCCCTCCCTCCCGAGAGAGAGCTGCCCCTTGCCTCTGCCCGCAGGTGCTGGCGCTCGGCTTTGGCTTGCAGCCGGTTGGGCGCAGCTGCTGCCGGTGGGAGGGGCCTAAGCTAAGGAGGCCGGGCGGCTGGCGCCCCCTGCGGCTGCGGTCGTTGTCGGGCCGTTGACAGAAGATCAAAGAGCAGGGCCCCCGCCCGGGACTGGCAGGAAGGCAGGCGGGCAGGCAAGAGAGAGGGGGAGCAGAGTCCCGCGGCAGGCCTCTGGCTGCAGGGAGGCCGGCAGCTGCGCGGGTCCCGGGCTCCAGAGGAGTCGGCCTGCGCCACTGTGCGCCAGCGGAACGCCCGCGCGTCGGTCCGCGCCTTTGTGGGCATCGCTTCTCGGCCTTTTGGCTAAGATCAAGTGTAGTATCTGTTCTTATCAGTTTAATATCTGATACGTCCCCCATCGGGGGACCACATATTAAACGGATTTTTGGAACAGGGAGCTGGATCAGGAGCTTGCTCCGTCCTCTCCACGCATCGGCCCGGTATTGCAGCGCCTCCGGGAGCGGTGCACCACCTTCTCTCAGCGGTGAAAAGACAGACGTAGGTAGCTAGGTAGCTAGCTAGCTAGCGAGCGAGCGAGCAAGCAAGCGAAGTGGACTGGAGCTCCTTCTTCTCGGGTCTCGTCCCTCGTCCCCCATCTGTGTGTCTCTGTGTTCTGTCTCTCTCTCGCCCTCTCGGTTCCCGTGCTCCCTCTGTGCGCTTTCCCGCGTCTCGACTCTCTGGGCAAGCAGGCCGGCCCCCTTTTCGGCTCCCGTGCGTTTTCCCTCCAAAAAACTTAGGTTTTTCAGCCTTTTCCCAGGGAGGCAGGCGTGGCTTGCTTGCTTGCTTGCTTGCTTGCTTGCTTGCTTGCGTGCGTGTCCGTCCCCGTCCCTGCAGGCGGGCCCCTTTCGACAGCTGGGCGTTTTCCCTCCAAAAAACTTAGTATATCCACCTTTTCTTTCTTTTTTTTCGGCAGGCAGGCAGGCAGGCGTGTGTGCGCGCGCGTCCCCGTCCCTCCCTCCCTCCCGAGAGAGAGCTGCCCCTTGCCTCTGCCCGCAGGTGCTGGCGCTCGGCTTTGGCTTGCAGCCGGTTGGGCGCAGCTGCTGCCGGTGGGAGGGGCCTAAGCTAAGGAGGCCGGGCGGCTGGCGCCCCCTGCGGCTGCGGTCGTTGTCGGGCCGTTGACAGAAGATCAAAGAGCAGGGCCCCCGCCCGGGACTGGCAGGAAGGCAGGCGGGCAGGCAAGAGAGAGGGGGAGCAGAGTCCCGCGGCAGGCCTCTGGCTGCAGGGAGGCCGGCAGCTGCGCGGGTCCCGGGCTCCAGAGGAGTCGGCCTGCGCCACTGTGCGCCAGCGGAACGCCCGCGCGTCGGTCCGCGCCTTTGTGGGCATCGCTTCTCGGCCTTTTGGCTAAGATCAAGTGTAGTATCTGTTCTTATCAGTTTAATATCTGATACGTCCCCCATCGGGGGACCACATATTAAACGGATTTTTGGAACAGGGAGCTGGATCAGGAGCTTGCTCCGTCCTCTCCACGCATCGGCCCGGTATTGCAGCGCCTCCGGGAGCGGTGCACCACCTTCTCTCAGCGGTGAAAAGACAGACGTAGGTAGCTAGGTAGCTAGCTAGCTAGCGAGCGAGCGAGCAAGCAAGCGAAGTGGACTGGAGCTCCTTCTTCTCGGGTCTCGTCCCTCGTCCCCCATCTGTGTGTCTCTGTGTTCTGTCTCTCTCTCGCCCTCTCGGTTCCCGTGCTCCCTCTGTGCGCTTTCCCGCGTCTCGACTCTCTGGGCAAGCAGGCCGGCCCCCTTTTCGGCTCCCGTGCGTTTTCCCTCCAAAAAACTTAGGTTTTTCAGCCTTTTCCCAGGGAGGCAGGCGTGGCTTGCTTGCTTGCTTGCTTGCTTGCTTGCTTGCTTGCGTGCGTGTCCGTCCCCGTCCCTGCAGGCGGGCCCCTTTCGACAGCTGGGCGTTTTCCCTCCAAAAAACTTAGTATATCCACCTTTTCTTTCTTTTTTTTCGGCAGGCAGGCAGGCAGGCGTGTGTGCGCGCGCGTCCCCGTCCCTCCCTCCCTCCCGAGAGAGAGCTGCCCCTTGCCTCTGCCCGCAGGTGCTGGCGCTCGGCTTTGGCTTGCAGCCGGTTGGGCGCAGCTGCTGCCGGTGGGAGGGGCCTAAGCTAAGGAGGCCGGGCGGCTGGCGCCCCCTGCGGCTGCGGTCGTTGTCGGGCCGTTGACAGAAGATCAAAGAGCAGGGCCCCCGCCCGGGACTGGCAGGAAGGCAGGCGGGCAGGCAAGAGAGAGGGGGAGCAGAGTCCCGCGGCAGGCCTCTGGCTGCAGGGAGGCCGGCAGCTGCGCGGGTCCCGGGCTCCAGAGGAGTCGGCCTGCGCCACTGTGCGCCAGCGGAACGCCCGCGCGTCGGTCCGCGCCTTTGTGGGCATCGCTTCTCGGCCTTTTGGCTAAGATCAAGTGTAGTATCTGTTCTTATCAGTTTAATATCTGATACGTCCCCCATCGGGGGACCACATATTAAACGGATTTTTGGAACAGGGAGCTGGATCAGGAGCTTGCTCCGTCCTCTCCACGCATCGGCCCGGTATTGCAGCGCCTCCGGGAGCGGTGCACCACCTTCTCTCAGCGGTGAAAAGACAGACGTAGGTAGCTAGGTAGCTAGCTAGCTAGCGAGCGAGCGAGCAAGCAAGCGAAGTGGACTGGAGCTCCTTCTTCTCGGGTCTCGTCCCTCGTCCCCCATCTGTGTGTCTCTGTGTTCTGTCTCTCTCTCGCCCTCTCGGTTCCCGTGCTCCCTCTGTGCGCTTTCCCGCGTCTCGACTCTCTGGGCAAGCAGGCCGGCCCCCTTTTCGGCTCCCGTGCGTTTTCCCTCCAAAAAACTTAGGTTTTTCAGCCTTTTCCCAGGGAGGCAGGCGTGGCTTGCTTGCTTGCTTGCTTGCTTGCTTGCTTGCTTGCGTGCGTGTCCGTCCCCGTCCCTGCAGGCGGGCCCCTTTCGACAGCTGGGCGTTTTCCCTCCAAAAAACTTAGTATATCCACCTTTTCTTTCTTTTTTTTCGGCAGGCAGGCAGGCAGGCGTGTGTGCGCGCGCGTCCCCGTCCCTCCCTCCCTCCCGAGAGAGAGCTGCCCCTTGCCTCTGCCCGCAGGTGCTGGCGCTCGGCTTTGGCTTGCAGCCGGTTGGGCGCAGCTGCTGCCGGTGGGAGGGGCCTAAGCTAAGGAGGCCGGGCGGCTGGCGCCCCCTGCGGCTGCGGTCGTTGTCGGGCCGTTGACAGAAGATCAAAGAGCAGGGCCCCCGCCCGGGACTGGCAGGAAGGCAGGCGGGCAGGCAAGAGAGAGGGGGAGCAGAGTCCCGCGGCAGGCCTCTGGCTGCAGGGAGGCCGGCAGCTGCGCGGGTCCCGGGCTCCAGAGGAGTCGGCCTGCGCCACTGTGCGCCAGCGGAACGCCCGCGCGTCGGTCCGCGCCTTTGTGGGCATCGCTTCTCGGCCTTTTGGCTAAGATCAAGTGTAGTATCTGTTCTTATCAGTTTAATATCTGATACGTCCCCCATCGGGGGACCACATATTAAACGGATTTTTGGAACAGGGAGCTGGATCAGGAGCTTGCTCCGTCCTCTCCACGCATCGGCCCGGTATTGCAGCGCCTCCGGGAGCGGTGCACCACCTTCTCTCAGCGGTGAAAAGACAGACGTAGGTAGCTAGGTAGCTAGCTAGCTAGCGAGCGAGCGAGCAAGCAAGCGAAGTGGACTGGAGCTCCTTCTTCTCGGGTCTCGTCCCTCGTCCCCCATCTGTGTGTCTCTGTGTTCTGTCTCTCTCTCGCCCTCTCGGTTCCCGTGCTCCCTCTGTGCGCTTTCCCGCGTCTCGACTCTCTGGGCAAGCAGGCCGGCCCCCTTTTCGGCTCCCGTGCGTTTTCCCTCCAAAAAACTTAGGTTTTTCAGCCTTTTCCCAGGGAGGCAGGCGTGGCTTGCTTGCTTGCTTGCTTGCTTGCTTGCTTGCTTGCGTGCGTGTCCGTCCCCGTCCCTGCAGGCGGGCCCCTTTCGACAGCTGGGCGTTTTCCCTCCAAAAAACTTAGTATATCCACCTTTTCTTTCTTTTTTTTCGGCAGGCAGGCAGGCAGGCGTGTGTGCGCGCGCGTCCCCGTCCCTCCCTCCCTCCCGAGAGAGAGCTGCCCCTTGCCTCTGCCCGCAGGTGCTGGCGCTCGGCTTTGGCTTGCAGCCGGTTGGGCGCAGCTGCTGCCGGTGGGAGGGGCCTAAGCTAAGGAGGCCGGGCGGCTGGCGCCCCCTGCGGCTGCGGTCGTTGTCGGGCCGTTGACAGAAGATCAAAGAGCAGGGCCCCCGCCCGGGACTGGCAGGAAGGCAGGCGGGCAGGCAAGAGAGAGGGGGAGCAGAGTCCCGCGGCAGGCCTCTGGCTGCAGGGAGGCCGGCAGCTGCGCGGGTCCCGGGCTCCAGAGGAGTCGGCCTGCGCCACTGTGCGCCAGCGGAACGCCCGCGCGTCGGTCCGCGCCTTTGTGGGCATCGCTTCTCGGCCTTTTGGCTAAGATCAAGTGTAGTATCTGTTCTTATCAGTTTAATATCTGATACGTCCCCCATCGGGGGACCACATATTAAACGGATTTTTGGAACAGGGAGCTGGATCAGGAGCTTGCTCCGTCCTCTCCACGCATCGGCCCGGTATTGCAGCGCCTCCGGGAGCGGTGCACCACCTTCTCTCAGCGGTGAAAAGACAGACGTAGGTAGCTAGGTAGCTAGCTAGCTAGCGAGCGAGCGAGCAAGCAAGCGAAGTGGACTGGAGCTCCTTCTTCTCGGGTCTCGTCCCTCGTCCCCCATCTGTGTGTCTCTGTGTTCTGTCTCTCTCTCGCCCTCTCGGTTCCCGTGCTCCCTCTGTGCGCTTTCCCGCGTCTCGACTCTCTGGGCAAGCAGGCCGGCCCCCTTTTCGGCTCCCGTGCGTTTTCCCTCCAAAAAACTTAGGTTTTTCAGCCTTTTCCCAGGGAGGCAGGCGTGGCTTGCTTGCTTGCTTGCTTGCTTGCTTGCTTGCTTGCGTGCGTGTCCGTCCCCGTCCCTGCAGGCGGGCCCCTTTCGACAGCTGGGCGTTTTCCCTCCAAAAAACTTAGTATATCCACCTTTTCTTTCTTTTTTTTCGGCAGGCAGGCAGGCAGGCGTGTGTGCGCGCGCGTCCCCGTCCCTCCCTCCCTCCCGAGAGAGAGCTGCCCCTTGCCTCTGCCCGCAGGTGCTGGCGCTCGGCTTTGGCTTGCAGCCGGTTGGGCGCAGCTGCTGCCGGTGGGAGGGGCCTAAGCTAAGGAGGCCGGGCGGCTGGCGCCCCCTGCGGCTGCGGTCGTTGTCGGGCCGTTGACAGAAGATCAAAGAGCAGGGCCCCCGCCCGGGACTGGCAGGAAGGCAGGCGGGCAGGCAAGAGAGAGGGGGAGCAGAGTCCCGCGGCAGGCCTCTGGCTGCAGGGAGGCCGGCAGCTGCGCGGGTCCCGGGCTCCAGAGGAGTCGGCCTGCGCCACTGTGCGCCAGCGGAACGCCCGCGCGTCGGTCCGCGCCTTTGTGGGCATCGCTTCTCGGCCTTTTGGCTAAGATCAAGTGTAGTATCTGTTCTTATCAGTTTAATATCTGATACGTCCCCCATCGGGGGACCACATATTAAACGGATTTTTGGAACAGGGAGCTGGATCAGGAGCTTGCTCCGTCCTCTCCACGCATCGGCCCGGTATTGCAGCGCCTCCGGGAGCGGTGCACCACCTTCTCTCAGCGGTGAAAAGACAGACGTAGGTAGCTAGGTAGCTAGCTAGCTAGCGAGCGAGCGAGCAAGCAAGCGAAGTGGACTGGAGCTCCTTCTTCTCGGGTCTCGTCCCTCGTCCCCCATCTGTGTGTCTCTGTGTTCTGTCTCTCTCTCGCCCTCTCGGTTCCCGTGCTCCCTCTGTGCGCTTTCCCGCGTCTCGACTCTCTGGGCAAGCAGGCCGGCCCCCTTTTCGGCTCCCGTGCGTTTTCCCTCCAAAAAACTTAGGTTTTTCAGCCTTTTCCCAGGGAGGCAGGCGTGGCTTGCTTGCTTGCTTGCTTGCTTGCTTGCTTGCTTGCGTGCGTGTCCGTCCCCGTCCCTGCAGGCGGGCCCCTTTCGACAGCTGGGCGTTTTCCCTCCAAAAAACTTAGTATATCCACCTTTTCTTTCTTTTTTTTCGGCAGGCAGGCAGGCAGGCGTGTGTGCGCGCGCGTCCCCGTCCCTCCCTCCCTCCCGAGAGAGAGCTGCCCCTTGCCTCTGCCCGCAGGTGCTGGCGCTCGGCTTTGGCTTGCAGCCGGTTGGGCGCAGCTGCTGCCGGTGGGAGGGGCCTAAGCTAAGGAGGCCGGGCGGCTGGCGCCCCCTGCGGCTGCGGTCGTTGTCGGGCCGTTGACAGAAGATCAAAGAGCAGGGCCCCCGCCCGGGACTGGCAGGAAGGCAGGCGGGCAGGCAAGAGAGAGGGGGAGCAGAGTCCCGCGGCAGGCCTCTGGCTGCAGGGAGGCCGGCAGCTGCGCGGGTCCCGGGCTCCAGAGGAGTCGGCCTGCGCCACTGTGCGCCAGCGGAACGCCCGCGCGTCGGTCCGCGCCTTTGTGGGCATCGCTTCTCGGCCTTTTGGCTAAGATCAAGTGTAGTATCTGTTCTTATCAGTTTAATATCTGATACGTCCCCCATCGGGGGACCACATATTAAACGGATTTTTGGAACAGGGAGCTGGATCAGGAGCTTGCTCCGTCCTCTCCACGCATCGGCCCGGTATTGCAGCGCCTCCGGGAGCGGTGCACCACCTTCTCTCAGCGGTGAAAAGACAGACGTAGGTAGCTAGGTAGCTAGCTAGCTAGCGAGCGAGCGAGCAAGCAAGCGAAGTGGACTGGAGCTCCTTCTTCTCGGGTCTCGTCCCTCGTCCCCCATCTGTGTGTCTCTGTGTTCTGTCTCTCTCTCGCCCTCTCGGTTCCCGTGCTCCCTCTGTGCGCTTTCCCGCGTCTCGACTCTCTGGGCAAGCAGGCCGGCCCCCTTTTCGGCTCCCGTGCGTTTTCCCTCCAAAAAACTTAGGTTTTTCAGCCTTTTCCCAGGGAGGCAGGCGTGGCTTGCTTGCTTGCTTGCTTGCTTGCTTGCTTGCTTGCGTGCGTGTCCGTCCCCGTCCCTGCAGGCGGGCCCCTTTCGACAGCTGGGCGTTTTCCCTCCAAAAAACTTAGTATATCCACCTTTTCTTTCTTTTTTTTCGGCAGGCAGGCAGGCAGGCGTGTGTGCGCGCGCGTCCCCGTCCCTCCCTCCCTCCCGAGAGAGAGCTGCCCCTTGCCTCTGCCCGCAGGTGCTGGCGCTCGGCTTTGGCTTGCAGCCGGTTGGGCGCAGCTGCTGCCGGTGGGAGGGGCCTAAGCTAAGGAGGCCGGGCGGCTGGCGCCCCCTGCGGCTGCGGTCGTTGTCGGGCCGTTGACAGAAGATCAAAGAGCAGGGCCCCCGCCCGGGACTGGCAGGAAGGCAGGCGGGCAGGCAAGAGAGAGGGGGAGCAGAGTCCCGCGGCAGGCCTCTGGCTGCAGGGAGGCCGGCAGCTGCGCGGGTCCCGGGCTCCAGAGGAGTCGGCCTGCGCCACTGTGCGCCAGCGGAACGCCCGCGCGTCGGTCCGCGCCTTTGTGGGCATCGCTTCTCGGCCTTTTGGCTAAGATCAAGTGTAGTATCTGTTCTTATCAGTTTAATATCTGATACGTCCCCCATCGGGGGACCACATATTAAACGGATTTTTGGAACAGGGAGCTGGATCAGGAGCTTGCTCCGTCCTCTCCACGCATCGGCCCGGTATTGCAGCGCCTCCGGGAGCGGTGCACCACCTTCTCTCAGCGGTGAAAAGACAGACGTAGGTAGCTAGGTAGCTAGCTAGCTAGCGAGCGAGCGAGCAAGCAAGCGAAGTGGACTGGAGCTCCTTCTTCTCGGGTCTCGTCCCTCGTCCCCCATCTGTGTGTCTCTGTGTTCTGTCTCTCTCTCGCCCTCTCGGTTCCCGTGCTCCCTCTGTGCGCTTTCCCGCGTCTCGACTCTCTGGGCAAGCAGGCCGGCCCCCTTTTCGGCTCCCGTGCGTTTTCCCTCCAAAAAACTTAGGTTTTTCAGCCTTTTCCCAGGGAGGCAGGCGTGGCTTGCTTGCTTGCTTGCTTGCTTGCTTGCTTGCTTGCGTGCGTGTCCGTCCCCGTCCCTGCAGGCGGGCCCCTTTCGACAGCTGGGCGTTTTCCCTCCAAAAAACTTAGTATATCCACCTTTTCTTTCTTTTTTTTCGGCAGGCAGGCAGGCAGGCGTGTGTGCGCGCGCGTCCCCGTCCCTCCCTCCCTCCCGAGAGAGAGCTGCCCCTTGCCTCTGCCCGCAGGTGCTGGCGCTCGGCTTTGGCTTGCAGCCGGTTGGGCGCAGCTGCTGCCGGTGGGAGGGGCCTAAGCTAAGGAGGCCGGGCGGCTGGCGCCCCCTGCGGCTGCGGTCGTTGTCGGGCCGTTGACAGAAGATCAAAGAGCAGGGCCCCCGCCCGGGACTGGCAGGAAGGCAGGCGGGCAGGCAAGAGAGAGGGGGAGCAGAGTCCCGCGGCAGGCCTCTGGCTGCAGGGAGGCCGGCAGCTGCGCGGGTCCCGGGCTCCAGAGGAGTCGGCCTGCGCCACTGTGCGCCAGCGGAACGCCCGCGCGTCGGTCCGCGCCTTTGTGGGCATCGCTTCTCGGCCTTTTGGCTAAGATCAAGTGTAGTATCTGTTCTTATCAGTTTAATATCTGATACGTCCCCCATCGGGGGACCACATATTAAACGGATTTTTGGAACAGGGAGCTGGATCAGGAGCTTGCTCCGTCCTCTCCACGCATCGGCCCGGTATTGCAGCGCCTCCGGGAGCGGTGCACCACCTTCTCTCAGCGGTGAAAAGACAGACGTAGGTAGCTAGGTAGCTAGCTAGCGAGCGAGCGAGCAAGCAAGCGAAGTGGACTGGAGCTCCTTCTTCTCGGGTCTCGTCCCTCGTCCCCCATCTGTGTGTCTCTGTGTTCTGTCTCTCTCTCGCCCTCTCGGTTCCCGTGCTCCCTCTGTGCGCTTTCCCGCGTCTCGACTCTCTGGGCAAGCAGGCCGGCCCCCTTTTCGGCTCCCGTGCGTTTTCCCTCCAAAAAACTTAGGTTTTTCAGCCTTTTCCCAGGGAGGCAGGCGTGGCTTGCTTGCTTGCTTGCTTGCTTGCTTGCTTGCTTGCGTGCGTGTCCGTCCCCGTCCCTGCAGGCGGGCCCCTTTCGACAGCTGGGCGTTTTCCCTCCAAAAAACTTAGTATATCCACCTTTTCTTTCTTTTTTTTCGGCAGGCAGGCAGGCAGGCGTGTGTGCGCGCGCGTCCCCGTCCCTCCCTCCCTCCCGAGAGAGAGCTGCCCCTTGCCTCTGCCCGCAGGTGCTGGCGCTCGGCTTTGGCTTGCAGCCGGTTGGGCGCAGCTGCTGCCGGTGGGAGGGGCCTAAGCTAAGGAGGCCGGGCGGCTGGCGCCCCCTGCGGCTGCGGTCGTTGTCGGGCCGTTGACAGAAGATCAAAGAGCAGGGCCCCCGCCCGGGACTGGCAGGAAGGCAGGCGGGCAGGCAAGAGAGAGGGGGAGCAGAGTCCCGCGGCAGGCCTCTGGCTGCAGGGAGGCCGGCAGCTGCGCGGGTCCCGGGCTCCAGAGGAGTCGGCCTGCGCCACTGTGCGCCAGCGGAACGCCCGCGCGTCGGTCCGCGCCTTTGTGGGCATCGCTTCTCGGCCTTTTGGCTAAGATCAAGTGTAGTATCTGTTCTTATCAGTTTAATATCTGATACGTCCCCCATCGGGGGACCACATATTAAACGGATTTTTGGAACAGGGAGCTGGATCAGGAGCTTGCTCCGTCCTCTCCACGCATCGGCCCGGTATTGCAGCGCCTCCGGGAGCGGTGCACCACCTTCTCTCAGCGGTGAAAAGACAGACGTAGGTAGCTAGGTAGCTAGCTAGCTAGCGAGCGAGCGAGCAAGCAAGCGAAGTGGACTGGAGCTCCTTCTTCTCGGGTCTCGTCCCTCGTCCCCCATCTGTGTGTCTCTGTGTTCTGTCTCTCTCTCGCCCTCTCGGTTCCCGTGCTCCCTCTGTGCGCTTTCCCGCGTCTCGACTCTCTGGGCAAGCAGGCCGGCCCCCTTTTCGGCTCCCGTGCGTTTTCCCTCCAAAAAACTTAGGTTTTTCAGCCTTTTCCCAGGGAGGCAGGCGTGGCTTGCTTGCTTGCTTGCTTGCTTGCTTGCTTGCTTGCGTGCGTGTCCGTCCCCGTCCCTGCAGGCGGGCCCCTTTCGACAGCTGGGCGTTTTCCCTCCAAAAAACTTAGTATATCCACCTTTTCTTTCTTTTTTTTCGGCAGGCAGGCAGGCAGGCGTGTGTGCGCGCGCGTCCCCGTCCCTCCCTCCCTCCCGAGAGAGAGCTGCCCCTTGCCTCTGCCCGCAGGTGCTGGCGCTCGGCTTTGGCTTGCAGCCGGTTGGGCGCAGCTGCTGCCGGTGGGAGGGGCCTAAGCTAAGGAGGCCGGGCGGCTGGCGCCCCCTGCGGCTGCGGTCGTTGTCGGGCCGTTGACAGAAGATCAAAGAGCAGGGCCCCCGCCCGGGACTGGCAGGAAGGCAGGCGGGCAGGCAAGAGAGAGGGGGAGCAGAGTCCCGCGGCAGGCCTCTGGCTGCAGGGAGGCCGGCAGCTGCGCGGGTCCCGGGCTCCAGAGGAGTCGGCCTGCGCCACTGTGCGCCAGCGGAACGCCCGCGCGTCGGTCCGCGCCTTTGTGGGCATCGCTTCTCGGCCTTTTGGCTAAGATCAAGTGTAGTATCTGTTCTTATCAGTTTAATATCTGATACGTCCCCCATCGGGGGACCACATATTAAACGGATTTTTGGAACAGGGAGCTGGATCAGGAGCTTGCTCCGTCCTCTCCACGCATCGGCCCGGTATTGCAGCGCCTCCGGGAGCGGTGCACCACCTTCTCTCAGCGGTGAAAAGACAGACGTAGGTAGCTAGGTAGCTAGCTAGCTAGCGAGCGAGCGAGCAAGCAAGCGAAGTGGACTGGAGCTCCTTCTTCTCGGGTCTCGTCCCTCGTCCCCCATCTGTGTGTCTCTGTGTTCTGTCTCTCTCTCGCCCTCTCGGTTCCCGTGCTCCCTCTGTGCGCTTTCCCGCGTCTCGACTCTCTGGGCAAGCAGGCCGGCCCCCTTTTCGGCTCCCGTGCGTTTTCCCTCCAAAAAACTTAGGTTTTTCAGCCTTTTCCCAGGGAGGCAGGCGTGGCTTGCTTGCTTGCTTGCTTGCTTGCTTGCTTGCTTGCGTGCGTGTCCGTCCCCGTCCCTGCAGGCGGGCCCCTTTCGACAGCTGGGCGTTTTCCCTCCAAAAAACTTAGTATATCCACCTTTTCTTTCTTTTTTTTCGGCAGGCAGGCAGGCAGGCGTGTGTGCGCGCGCGTCCCCGTCCCTCCCTCCCTCCCGAGAGAGAGCTGCCCCTTGCCTCTGCCCGCAGGTGCTGGCGCTCGGCTTTGGCTTGCAGCCGGTTGGGCGCAGCTGCTGCCGGTGGGAGGGGCCTAAGCTAAGGAGGCCGGGCGGCTGGCGCCCCCTGCGGCTGCGGTCGTTGTCGGGCCGTTGACAGAAGATCAAAGAGCAGGGCCCCCGCCCGGGACTGGCAGGAAGGCAGGCGGGCAGGCAAGAGAGAGGGGGAGCAGAGTCCCGCGGCAGGCCTCTGGCTGCAGGGAGGCCGGCAGCTGCGCGGGTCCCGGGCTCCAGAGGAGTCGGCCTGCGCCACTGTGCGCCAGCGGAACGCCCGCGCGTCGGTCCGCGCCTTTGTGGGCATCGCTTCTCGGCCTTTTGGCTAAGATCAAGTGTAGTATCTGTTCTTATCAGTTTAATATCTGATACGTCCCCCATCGGGGGACCACATATTAAACGGATTTTTGGAACAGGGAGCTGGATCAGGAGCTTGCTCCGTCCTCTCCACGCATCGGCCCGGTATTGCAGCGCCTCCGGGAGCGGTGCACCACCTTCTCTCAGCGGTGAAAAGACAGACGTAGGTAGCTAGGTAGCTAGCTAGCTAGCGAGCGAGCGAGCAAGCAAGCGAAGTGGACTGGAGCTCCTTCTTCTCGGGTCTCGTCCCTCGTCCCCCATCTGTGTGTCTCTGTGTTCTGTCTCTCTCTCGCCCTCTCGGTTCCCGTGCTCCCTCTGTGCGCTTTCCCGCGTCTCGACTCTCTGGGCAAGCAGGCCGGCCCCCTTTTCGGCTCCCGTGCGTTTTCCCTCCAAAAAACTTAGGTTTTTCAGCCTTTTCCCAGGGAGGCAGGCGTGGCTTGCTTGCTTGCTTGCTTGCTTGCTTGCTTGCTTGCGTGCGTGTCCGTCCCCGTCCCTGCAGGCGGGCCCCTTTCGACAGCTGGGCGTTTTCCCTCCAAAAAACTTAGTATATCCACCTTTTCTTTCTTTTTTTTCGGCAGGCAGGCAGGCAGGCGTGTGTGCGCGCGCGTCCCCGTCCCTCCCTCCCTCCCGAGAGAGAGCTGCCCCTTGCCTCTGCCCGCAGGTGCTGGCGCTCGGCTTTGGCTTGCAGCCGGTTGGGCGCAGCTGCTGCCGGTGGGAGGGGCCTAAGCTAAGGAGGCCGGGCGGCTGGCGCCCCCTGCGGCTGCGGTCGTTGTCGGGCCGTTGACAGAAGATCAAAGAGCAGGGCCCCCGCCCGGGACTGGCAGGAAGGCAGGCGGGCAGGCAAGAGAGAGGGGGAGCAGAGTCCCGCGGCAGGCCTCTGGCTGCAGGGAGGCCGGCAGCTGCGCGGGTCCCGGGCTCCAGAGGAGTCGGCCTGCGCCACTGTGCGCCAGCGGAACGCCCGCGCGTCGGTCCGCGCCTTTGTGGGCATCGCTTCTCGGCCTTTTGGCTAAGATCAAGTGTAGTATCTGTTCTTATCAGTTTAATATCTGATACGTCCCCCATCGGGGGACCACATATTAAACGGATTTTTGGAACAGGGAGCTGGATCAGGAGCTTGCTCCGTCCTCTCCACGCATCGGCCCGGTATTGCAGCGCCTCCGGGAGCGGTGCACCACCTTCTCTCAGCGGTGAAAAGACAGACGTAGGTAGCTAGGTAGCTAGCTAGCTAGCGAGCGAGCGAGCAAGCAAGCGAAGTGGACTGGAGCTCCTTCTTCTCGGGTCTCGTCCCTCGTCCCCCATCTGTGTGTCTCTGTGTTCTGTCTCTCTCTCGCCCTCTCGGTTCCCGTGCTCCCTCTGTGCGCTTTCCCGCGTCTCGACTCTCTGGGCAAGCAGGCCGGCCCCCTTTTCGGCTCCCGTGCGTTTTCCCTCCAAAAAACTTAGGTTTTTCAGCCTTTTCCCAGGGAGGCAGGCGTGGCTTGCTTGCTTGCTTGCTTGCTTGCTTGCTTGCTTGCGTGCGTGTCCGTCCCCGTCCCTGCAGGCGGGCCCCTTTCGACAGCTGGGCGTTTTCCCTCCAAAAAACTTAGTATATCCACCTTTTCTTTCTTTTTTTTCGGCAGGCAGGCAGGCAGGCGTGTGTGCGCGCGCGTCCCCGTCCCTCCCTCCCTCCCGAGAGAGAGCTGCCCCTTGCCTCTGCCCGCAGGTGCTGGCGCTCGGCTTTGGCTTGCAGCCGGTTGGGCGCAGCTGCTGCCGGTGGGAGGGGCCTAAGCTAAGGAGGCCGGGCGGCTGGCGCCCCCTGCGGCTGCGGTCGTTGTCGGGCCGTTGACAGAAGATCAAAGAGCAGGGCCCCCGCCCGGGACTGGCAGGAAGGCAGGCGGGCAGGCAAGAGAGAGGGGGAGCAGAGTCCCGCGGCAGGCCTCTGGCTGCAGGGAGGCCGGCAGCTGCGCGGGTCCCGGGCTCCAGAGGAGTCGGCCTGCGCCACTGTGCGCCAGCGGAACGCCCGCGCGTCGGTCCGCGCCTTTGTGGGCATCGCTTCTCGGCCTTTTGGCTAAGATCAAGTGTAGTATCTGTTCTTATCAGTTTAATATCTGATACGTCCCCCATCGGGGGACCACATATTAAACGGATTTTTGGAACAGGGAGCTGGATCAGGAGCTTGCTCCGTCCTCTCCACGCATCGGCCCGGTATTGCAGCGCCTCCGGGAGCGGTGCACCACCTTCTCTCAGCGGTGAAAAGACAGACGTAGGTAGCTAGGTAGCTAGCTAGCTAGCGAGCGAGCGAGCAAGCAAGCGAAGTGGACTGGAGCTCCTTCTTCTCGGGTCTCGTCCCTCGTCCCCCATCTGTGTGTCTCTGTGTTCTGTCTCTCTCTCGCCCTCTCGGTTCCCGTGCTCCCTCTGTGCGCTTTCCCGCGTCTCGACTCTCTGGGCAAGCAGGCCGGCCCCCTTTTCGGCTCCCGTGCGTTTTCCCTCCAAAAAACTTAGGTTTTTCAGCCTTTTCCCAGGGAGGCAGGCGTGGCTTGCTTGCTTGCTTGCTTGCTTGCTTGCTTGCTTGCGTGCGTGTCCGTCCCCGTCCCTGCAGGCGGGCCCCTTTCGACAGCTGGGCGTTTTCCCTCCAAAAAACTTAGTATATCCACCTTTTCTTTCTTTTTTTTCGGCAGGCAGGCAGGCAGGCGTGTGTGCGCGCGCGTCCCCGTCCCTCCCTCCCTCCCGAGAGAGAGCTGCCCCTTGCCTCTGCCCGCAGGTGCTGGCGCTCGGCTTTGGCTTGCAGCCGGTTGGGCGCAGCTGCTGCCGGTGGGAGGGGCCTAAGCTAAGGAGGCCGGGCGGCTGGCGCCCCCTGCGGCTGCGGTCGTTGTCGGGCCGTTGACAGAAGATCAAAGAGCAGGGCCCCCGCCCGGGACTGGCAGGAAGGCAGGCGGGCAGGCAAGAGAGAGGGGGAGCAGAGTCCCGCGGCAGGCCTCTGGCTGCAGGGAGGCCGGCAGCTGCGCGGGTCCCGGGCTCCAGAGGAGTCGGCCTGCGCCACTGTGCGCCAGCGGAACGCCCGCGCGTCGGTCCGCGCCTTTGTGGGCATCGCTTCTCGGCCTTTTGGCTAAGATCAAGTGTAGTATCTGTTCTTATCAGTTTAATATCTGATACGTCCCCCATCGGGGGACCACATATTAAACGGATTTTTGGAACAGGGAGCTGGATCAGGAGCTTGCTCCGTCCTCTCCACGCATCGGCCCGGTATTGCAGCGCCTCCGGGAGCGGTGCACCACCTTCTCTCAGCGGTGAAAAGACAGACGTAGGTAGCTAGGTAGCTAGCTAGCTAGCGAGCGAGCGAGCAAGCAAGCGAAGTGGACTGGAGCTCCTTCTTCTCGGGTCTCGTCCCTCGTCCCCCATCTGTGTGTCTCTGTGTTCTGTCTCTCTCTCGCCCTCTCGGTTCCCGTGCTCCCTCTGTGCGCTTTCCCGCGTCTCGACTCTCTGGGCAAGCAGGCCGGCCCCCTTTTCGGCTCCCGTGCGTTTTCCCTCCAAAAAACTTAGGTTTTTCAGCCTTTTCCCAGGGAGGCAGGCGTGGCTTGCTTGCTTGCTTGCTTGCTTGCTTGCTTGCTTGCGTGCGTGTCCGTCCCCGTCCCTGCAGGCGGGCCCCTTTCGACAGCTGGGCGTTTTCCCTCCAAAAAACTTAGTATATCCACCTTTTCTTTCTTTTTTTTCGGCAGGCAGGCAGGCAGGCGTGTGTGCGCGCGCGTCCCCGTCCCTCCCTCCCTCCCGAGAGAGAGCTGCCCCTTGCCTCTGCCCGCAGGTGCTGGCGCTCGGCTTTGGCTTGCAGCCGGTTGGGCGCAGCTGCTGCCGGTGGGAGGGGCCTAAGCTAAGGAGGCCGGGCGGCTGGCGCCCCCTGCGGCTGCGGTCGTTGTCGGGCCGTTGACAGAAGATCAAAGAGCAGGGCCCCCGCCCGGGACTGGCAGGAAGGCAGGCGGGCAGGCAAGAGAGAGGGGGAGCAGAGTCCCGCGGCAGGCCTCTGGCTGCAGGGAGGCCGGCAGCTGCGCGGGTCCCGGGCTCCAGAGGAGTCGGCCTGCGCCACTGTGCGCCAGCGGAACGCCCGCGCGTCGGTCCGCGCCTTTGTGGGCATCGCTTCTCGGCCTTTTGGCTAAGATCAAGTGTAGTATCTGTTCTTATCAGTTTAATATCTGATACGTCCCCCATCGGGGGACCACATATTAAACGGATTTTTGGAACAGGGAGCTGGATCAGGAGCTTGCTCCGTCCTCTCCACGCATCGGCCCGGTATTGCAGCGCCTCCGGGAGCGGTGCACCACCTTCTCTCAGCGGTGAAAAGACAGACGTAGGTAGCTAGGTAGCTAGCTAGCTAGCGAGCGAGCGAGCAAGCAAGCGAAGTGGACTGGAGCTCCTTCTTCTCGGGTCTCGTCCCTCGTCCCCCATCTGTGTGTCTCTGTGTTCTGTCTCTCTCTCGCCCTCTCGGTTCCCGTGCTCCCTCTGTGCGCTTTCCCGCGTCTCGACTCTCTGGGCAAGCAGGCCGGCCCCCTTTTCGGCTCCCGTGCGTTTTCCCTCCAAAAAACTTAGGTTTTTCAGCCTTTTCCCAGGGAGGCAGGCGTGGCTTGCTTGCTTGCTTGCTTGCTTGCTTGCTTGCTTGCGTGCGTGTCCGTCCCCGTCCCTGCAGGCGGGCCCCTTTCGACAGCTGGGCGTTTTCCCTCCAAAAAACTTAGTATATCCACCTTTTCTTTCTTTTTTTTCGGCAGGCAGGCAGGCAGGCGTGTGTGCGCGCGCGTCCCCGTCCCTCCCTCCCTCCCGAGAGAGAGCTGCCCCTTGCCTCTGCCCGCAGGTGCTGGCGCTCGGCTTTGGCTTGCAGCCGGTTGGGCGCAGCTGCTGCCGGTGGGAGGGGCCTAAGCTAAGGAGGCCGGGCGGCTGGCGCCCCCTGCGGCTGCGGTCGTTGTCGGGCCGTTGACAGAAGATCAAAGAGCAGGGCCCCCGCCCGGGACTGGCAGGAAGGCAGGCGGGCAGGCAAGAGAGAGGGGGAGCAGAGTCCCGCGGCAGGCCTCTGGCTGCAGGGAGGCCGGCAGCTGCGCGGGTCCCGGGCTCCAGAGGAGTCGGCCTGCGCCACTGTGCGCCAGCGGAACGCCCGCGCGTCGGTCCGCGCCTTTGTGGGCATCGCTTCTCGGCCTTTTGGCTAAGATCAAGTGTAGTATCTGTTCTTATCAGTTTAATATCTGATACGTCCCCCATCGGGGGACCACATATTAAACGGATTTTTGGAACAGGGAGCTGGATCAGGAGCTTGCTCCGTCCTCTCCACGCATCGGCCCGGTATTGCAGCGCCTCCGGGAGCGGTGCACCACCTTCTCTCAGCGGTGAAAAGACAGACGTAGGTAGCTAGGTAGCTAGCTAGCTAGCGAGCGAGCGAGCAAGCAAGCGAAGTGGACTGGAGCTCCTTCTTCTCGGGTCTCGTCCCTCGTCCCCCATCTGTGTGTCTCTGTGTTCTGTCTCTCTCTCGCCCTCTCGGTTCCCGTGCTCCCTCTGTGCGCTTTCCCGCGTCTCGACTCTCTGGGCAAGCAGGCCGGCCCCCTTTTCGGCTCCCGTGCGTTTTCCCTCCAAAAAACTTAGGTTTTTCAGCCTTTTCCCAGGGAGGCAGGCGTGGCTTGCTTGCTTGCTTGCTTGCTTGCTTGCTTGCTTGCGTGCGTGTCCGTCCCCGTCCCTGCAGGCGGGCCCCTTTCGACAGCTGGGCGTTTTCCCTCCAAAAAACTTAGTATATCCACCTTTTCTTTCTTTTTTTTCGGCAGGCAGGCAGGCAGGCGTGTGTGCGCGCGCGTCCCCGTCCCTCCCTCCCTCCCGAGAGAGAGCTGCCCCTTGCCTCTGCCCGCAGGTGCTGGCGCTCGGCTTTGGCTTGCAGCCGGTTGGGCGCAGCTGCTGCCGGTGGGAGGGGCCTAAGCTAAGGAGGCCGGGCGGCTGGCGCCCCCTGCGGCTGCGGTCGTTGTCGGGCCGTTGACAGAAGATCAAAGAGCAGGGCCCCCGCCCGGGACTGGCAGGAAGGCAGGCGGGCAGGCAAGAGAGAGGGGGAGCAGAGTCCCGCGGCAGGCCTCTGGCTGCAGGGAGGCCGGCAGCTGCGCGGGTCCCGGGCTCCAGAGGAGTCGGCCTGCGCCACTGTGCGCCAGCGGAACGCCCGCGCGTCGGTCCGCGCCTTTGTGGGCATCGCTTCTCGGCCTTTTGGCTAAGATCAAGTGTAGTATCTGTTCTTATCAGTTTAATATCTGATACGTCCCCCATCGGGGGACCACATATTAAACGGATTTTTGGAACAGGGAGCTGGATCAGGAGCTTGCTCCGTCCTCTCCACGCATCGGCCCGGTATTGCAGCGCCTCCGGGAGCGGTGCACCACCTTCTCTCAGCGGTGAAAAGACAGACGTAGGTAGCTAGGTAGCTAGCTAGCTAGCGAGCGAGCGAGCAAGCAAGCGAAGTGGACTGGAGCTCCTTCTTCTCGGGTCTCGTCCCTCGTCCCCCATCTGTGTGTCTCTGTGTTCTGTCTCTCTCTCGCCCTCTCGGTTCCCGTGCTCCCTCTGTGCGCTTTCCCGCGTCTCGACTCTCTGGGCAAGCAGGCCGGCCCCCTTTTCGGCTCCCGTGCGTTTTCCCTCCAAAAAACTTAGGTTTTTCAGCCTTTTCCCAGGGAGGCAGGCGTGGCTTGCTTGCTTGCTTGCTTGCTTGCTTGCTTGCTTGCGTGCGTGTCCGTCCCCGTCCCTGCAGGCGGGCCCCTTTCGACAGCTGGGCGTTTTCCCTCCAAAAAACTTAGTATATCCACCTTTTCTTTCTTTTTTTTCGGCAGGCAGGCAGGCAGGCGTGTGTGCGCGCGCGTCCCCGTCCCTCCCTCCCTCCCGAGAGAGAGCTGCCCCTTGCCTCTGCCCGCAGGTGCTGGCGCTCGGCTTTGGCTTGCAGCCGGTTGGGCGCAGCTGCTGCCGGTGGGAGGGGCCTAAGCTAAGGAGGCCGGGCGGCTGGCGCCCCCTGCGGCTGCGGTCGTTGTCGGGCCGTTGACAGAAGATCAAAGAGCAGGGCCCCCGCCCGGGACTGGCAGGAAGGCAGGCGGGCAGGCAAGAGAGAGGGGGAGCAGAGTCCCGCGGCAGGCCTCTGGCTGCAGGGAGGCCGGCAGCTGCGCGGGTCCCGGGCTCCAGAGGAGTCGGCCTGCGCCACTGTGCGCCAGCGGAACGCCCGCGCGTCGGTCCGCGCCTTTGTGGGCATCGCTTCTCGGCCTTTTGGCTAAGATCAAGTGTAGTATCTGTTCTTATCAGTTTAATATCTGATACGTCCCCCATCGGGGGACCACATATTAAACGGATTTTTGGAACAGGGAGCTGGATCAGGAGCTTGCTCCGTCCTCTCCACGCATCGGCCCGGTATTGCAGCGCCTCCGGGAGCGGTGCACCACCTTCTCTCAGCGGTGAAAAGACAGACGTAGGTAGCTAGGTAGCTAGCTAGCTAGCGAGCGAGCGAGCAAGCAAGCGAAGTGGACTGGAGCTCCTTCTTCTCGGGTCTCGTCCCTCGTCCCCCATCTGTGTGTCTCTGTGTTCTGTCTCTCTCTCGCCCTCTCGGTTCCCGTGCTCCCTCTGTGCGCTTTCCCCGCGTCTCGACTCTCTGGGCAAGCAGGCCGGCCCCCTTTTCGGCTCCCGTGCGTTTTCCCTCCAAAAAACTTAGGTTTTTCAGCCTTTTCCCAGGGAGGCAGGCGTGGCTTGCTTGCTTGCTTGCTTGCTTGCTTGCTTGCTTGCGTGCGTGTCCGTCCCCGTCCCTGCAGGCGGGCCCCTTTCGACAGCTGGGCGTTTTCCCTCCAAAAAACTTAGTATATCCACCTTTTCTTTCTTTTTTTTCGGCAGGCAGGCAGGCAGGCGTGTGTGCGCGCGCGTCCCCGTCCCTCCCTCCCTCCCGAGAGAGAGCTGCCCCTTGCCTCTGCCCGCAGGTGCTGGCGCTCGGCTTTGGCTTGCAGCCGGTTGGGCGCAGCTGCTGCCGGTGGGAGGGGCCTAAGCTAAGGAGGCCGGGCGGCTGGCGCCCCCTGCGGCTGCGGTCGTTGTCGGGCCGTTGACAGAAGATCAAAGAGCAGGGCCCCCGCCCGGGACTGGCAGGAAGGCAGGCGGGCAGGCAAGAGAGAGGGGGAGCAGAGTCCCGCGGCAGGCCTCTGGCTGCAGGGAGGCCGGCAGCTGCGCGGGTCCCGGGCTCCAGAGGAGTCGGCCTGCGCCACTGTGCGCCAGCGGAACGCCCGCGCGTCGGTCCGCGCCTTTGTGGGCATCGCTTCTCGGCCTTTTGGCTAAGATCAAGTGTAGTATCTGTTCTTATCAGTTTAATATCTGATACGTCCCCCATCGGGGGACCACATATTAAACGGATTTTTGGAACAGGGAGCTGGATCAGGAGCTTGCTCCGTCCTCTCCACGCATCGGCCCGGTATTGCAGCGCCTCCGGGAGCGGTGCACCACCTTCTCTCAGCGGTGAAAAGACAGACGTAGGTAGCTAGGTAGCTAGCTAGCTAGCGAGCGAGCGAGCAAGCAAGCGAAGTGGACTGGAGCTCCTTCTTCTCGGGTCTCGTCCCTCGTCCCCCATCTGTGTGTCTCTGTGTTCTGTCTCTCTCTCGCCCTCTCGGTTCCCGTGCTCCCTCTGTGCGCTTTCCCGCGTCTCGACTCTCTGGGCAAGCAGGCCGGCCCCCTTTTCGGCTCCCGTGCGTTTTCCCTCCAAAAAACTTAGGTTTTTCAGCCTTTTCCCAGGGAGGCAGGCGTGGCTTGCTTGCTTGCTTGCTTGCTTGCTTGCTTGCTTGCGTGCGTGTCCGTCCCCGTCCCTGCAGGCGGGCCCCTTTCGACAGCTGGGCGTTTTCCCTCCAAAAAACTTAGTATATCCACCTTTTCTTTCTTTTTTTTCGGCAGGCAGGCAGGCAGGCGTGTGTGCGCGCGCGTCCCCGTCCCTCCCTCCCTCCCGAGAGAGAGCTGCCCCTTGCCTCTGCCCGCAGGTGCTGGCGCTCGGCTTTGGCTTGCAGCCGGTTGGGCGCAGCTGCTGCCGGTGGGAGGGGCCTAAGCTAAGGAGGCCGGGCGGCTGGCGCCCCCTGCGGCTGCGGTCGTTGTCGGGCCGTTGACAGAAGATCAAAGAGCAGGGCCCCCGCCCGGGACTGGCAGGAAGGCAGGCGGGCAGGCAAGAGAGAGGGGGAGCAGAGTCCCGCGGCAGGCCTCTGGCTGCAGGGAGGCCGGCAGCTGCGCGGGTCCCGGGCTCCAGAGGAGTCGGCCTGCGCCACTGTGCGCCAGCGGAACGCCCGCGCGTCGGTCCGCGCCTTTGTGGGCATCGCTTCTCGGCCTTTTGGCTAAGATCAAGTGTAGTATCTGTTCTTATCAGTTTAATATCTGATACGTCCCCCATCGGGGGACCACATATTAAACGGATTTTTGGAACAGGGAGCTGGATCAGGAGCTTGCTCCGTCCTCTCCACGCATCGGCCCGGTATTGCAGCGCCTCCGGGAGCGGTGCACCACCTTCTCTCAGCGGTGAAAAGACAGACGTAGGTAGCTAGGTAGCTAGCTAGCTAGCGAGCGAGCGAGCAAGCAAGCGAAGTGGACTGGAGCTCCTTCTTCTCGGGTCTCGTCCCTCGTCCCCCATCTGTGTGTCTCTGTGTTCTGTCTCTCTCTCGCCCTCTCGGTTCCCGTGCTCCCTCTGTGCGCTTTCCCGCGTCTCGACTCTCTGGGCAAGCAGGCCGGCCCCCTTTTCGGCTCCCGTGCGTTTTCCCTCCAAAAAACTTAGGTTTTTCAGCCTTTTCCCAGGGAGGCAGGCGTGGCTTGCTTGCTTGCTTGCTTGCTTGCTTGCTTGCTTGCGTGCGTGTCCGTCCCCGTCCCTGCAGGCGGGCCCCTTTCGACAGCTGGGCGTTTTCCCTCCAAAAAACTTAGTATATCCACCTTTTCTTTCTTTTTTTTCGGCAGGCAGGCAGGCAGGCGTGTGTGCGCGCGCGTCCCCGTCCCTCCCTCCCTCCCGAGAGAGAGCTGCCCCTTGCCTCTGCCCGCAGGTGCTGGCGCTCGGCTTTGGCTTGCAGCCGGTTGGGCGCAGCTGCTGCCGGTGGGAGGGGCCTAAGCTAAGGAGGCCGGGCGGCTGGCGCCCCCTGCGGCTGCGGTCGTTGTCGGGCCGTTGACAGAAGATCAAAGAGCAGGGCCCCCGCCCGGGACTGGCAGGAAGGCAGGCGGGCAGGCAAGAGAGAGGGGGAGCAGAGTCCCGCGGCAGGCCTCTGGCTGCAGGGAGGCCGGCAGCTGCGCGGGTCCCGGGCTCCAGAGGAGTCGGCCTGCGCCACTGTGCGCCAGCGGAACGCCCGCGCGTCGGTCCGCGCCTTTGTGGGCATCGCTTCTCGGCCTTTTGGCTAAGATCAAGTGTAGTATCTGTTCTTATCAGTTTAATATCTGATACGTCCCCCATCGGGGGACCACATATTAAACGGATTTTTGGAACAGGGAGCTGGATCAGGAGCTTGCTCCGTCCTCTCCACGCATCGGCCCGGTATTGCAGCGCCTCCGGGAGCGGTGCACCACCTTCTCTCAGCGGTGAAAAGACAGACGTAGGTAGCTAGGTAGCTAGCTAGCTAGCGAGCGAGCGAGCAAGCAAGCGAAGTGGACTGGAGCTCCTTCTTCTCGGGTCTCGTCCCTCGTCCCCCATCTGTGTGTCTCTGTGTTCTGTCTCTCTCTCGCCCTCTCGGTTCCCGTGCTCCCTCTGTGCGCTTTCCCGCGTCTCGACTCTCTGGGCAAGCAGGCCGGCCCCCTTTTCGGCTCCCGTGCGTTTTCCCTCCAAAAAACTTAGGTTTTTCAGCCTTTTCCCAGGGAGGCAGGCGTGGCTTGCTTGCTTGCTTGCTTGCTTGCTTGCTTGCTTGCGTGCGTGTCCGTCCCCGTCCCTGCAGGCGGGCCCCTTTCGACAGCTGGGCGTTTTCCCTCCAAAAAACTTAGTATATCCACCTTTTCTTTCTTTTTTTTCGGCAGGCAGGCAGGCAGGCGTGTGTGCGCGCGCGTCCCCGTCCCTCCCTCCCTCCCGAGAGAGAGCTGCCCCTTGCCTCTGCCCGCAGGTGCTGGCGCTCGGCTTTGGCTTGCAGCCGGTTGGGCGCAGCTGCTGCCGGTGGGAGGGGCCTAAGCTAAGGAGGCCGGGCGGCTGGCGCCCCCTGCGGCTGCGGTCGTTGTCGGGCCGTTGACAGAAGATCAAAGAGCAGGGCCCCCGCCCGGGACTGGCAGGAAGGCAGGCGGGCAGGCAAGAGAGAGGGGGAGCAGAGTCCCGCGGCAGGCCTCTGGCTGCAGGGAGGCCGGCAGCTGCGCGGGTCCCGGGCTCCAGAGGAGTCGGCCTGCGCCACTGTGCGCCAGCGGAACGCCCGCGCGTCGGTCCGCGCCTTTGTGGGCATCGCTTCTCGGCCTTTTGGCTAAGATCAAGTGTAGTATCTGTTCTTATCAGTTTAATATCTGATACGTCCCCCATCGGGGGACCACATATTAAACGGATTTTTGGAACAGGGAGCTGGATCAGGAGCTTGCTCCGTCCTCTCCACGCATCGGCCCGGTATTGCAGCGCCTCCGGGAGCGGTGCACCACCTTCTCTCAGCGGTGAAAAGACAGACGTAGGTAGCTAGGTAGCTAGCTAGCTAGCGAGCGAGCGAGCAAGCAAGCGAAGTGGACTGGAGCTCCTTCTTCTCGGGTCTCGTCCCTCGTCCCCCATCTGTGTGTCTCTGTGTTCTGTCTCTCTCTCGCCCTCTCGGTTCCCGTGCTCCCTCTGTGCGCTTTCCCGCGTCTCGACTCTCTGGGCAAGCAGGCCGGCCCCCTTTTCGGCTCCCGTGCGTTTTCCCTCCAAAAAACTTAGGTTTTTCAGCCTTTTCCCAGGGAGGCAGGCGTGGCTTGCTTGCTTGCTTGCTTGCTTGCTTGCTTGCTTGCGTGCGTGTCCGTCCCCGTCCCTGCAGGCGGGCCCCTTTCGACAGCTGGGCGTTTTCCCTCCAAAAAACTTAGTATATCCACCTTTTCTTTCTTTTTTTTCGGCAGGCAGGCAGGCAGGCGTGTGTGCGCGCGCGTCCCCGTCCCTCCCTCCCTCCCGAGAGAGAGCTGCCCCTTGCCTCTGCCCGCAGGTGCTGGCGCTCGGCTTTGGCTTGCAGCCGGTTGGGCGCAGCTGCTGCCGGTGGGAGGGGCCTAAGCTAAGGAGGCCGGGCGGCTGGCGCCCCCTGCGGCTGCGGTCGTTGTCGGGCCGTTGACAGAAGATCAAAGAGCAGGGCCCCCGCCCGGGACTGGCAGGAAGGCAGGCGGGCAGGCAAGAGAGAGGGGGAGCAGAGTCCCGCGGCAGGCCTCTGGCTGCAGGGAGGCCGGCAGCTGCGCGGGTCCCGGGCTCCAGAGGAGTCGGCCTGCGCCACTGTGCGCCAGCGGAACGCCCGCGCGTCGGTCCGCGCCTTTGTGGGCATCGCTTCTCGGCCTTTTGGCTAAGATCAAGTGTAGTATCTGTTCTTATCAGTTTAATATCTGATACGTCCCCCATCGGGGGACCACATATTAAACGGATTTTTGGAACAGGGAGCTGGATCAGGAGCTTGCTCCGTCCTCTCCACGCATCGGCCCGGTATTGCAGCGCCTCCGGGAGCGGTGCACCACCTTCTCTCAGCGGTGAAAAGACAGACGTAGGTAGCTAGGTAGCTAGCTAGCTAGCGAGCGAGCGAGCAAGCAAGCGAAGTGGACTGGAGCTCCTTCTTCTCGGGTCTCGTCCCTCGTCCCCCATCTGTGTGTCTCTGTGTTCTGTCTCTCTCTCGCCCTCTCGGTTCCCGTGCTCCCTCTGTGCGCTTTCCCGCGTCTCGACTCTCTGGGCAAGCAGGCCGGCCCCCTTTTCGGCTCCCGTGCGTTTTCCCTCCAAAAAACTTAGGTTTTTCAGCCTTTTCCCAGGGAGGCAGGCGTGGCTTGCTTGCTTGCTTGCTTGCTTGCTTGCTTGCTTGCGTGCGTGTCCGTCCCCGTCCCTGCAGGCGGGCCCCTTTCGACAGCTGGGCGTTTTCCCTCCAAAAAACTTAGTATATCCACCTTTTCTTTCTTTTTTTTCGGCAGGCAGGCAGGCAGGCGTGTGTGCGCGCGCGTCCCCGTCCCTCCCTCCCTCCCGAGAGAGAGCTGCCCCTTGCCTCTGCCCGCAGGTGCTGGCGCTCGGCTTTGGCTTGCAGCCGGTTGGGCGCAGCTGCTGCCGGTGGGAGGGGCCTAAGCTAAGGAGGCCGGGCGGCTGGCGCCCCCTGCGGCTGCGGTCGTTGTCGGGCCGTTGACAGAAGATCAAAGAGCAGGGCCCCCGCCCGGGACTGGCAGGAAGGCAGGCGGGCAGGCAAGAGAGAGGGGGAGCAGAGTCCCGCGGCAGGCCTCTGGCTGCAGGGAGGCCGGCAGCTGCGCGGGTCCCGGGCTCCAGAGGAGTCGGCCTGCGCCACTGTGCGCCAGCGGAACGCCCGCGCGTCGGTCCGCGCCTTTGTGGGCATCGCTTCTCGGCCTTTTGGCTAAGATCAAGTGTAGTATCTGTTCTTATCAGTTTAATATCTGATACGTCCCCCATCGGGGGACCACATATTAAACGGATTTTTGGAACAGGGAGCTGGATCAGGAGCTTGCTCCGTCCTCTCCACGCATCGGCCCGGTATTGCAGCGCCTCCGGGAGCGGTGCACCACCTTCTCTCAGCGGTGAAAAGACAGACGTAGGTAGCTAGGTAGCTAGCTAGCTAGCGAGCGAGCGAGCAAGCAAGCGAAGTGGACTGGAGCTCCTTCTTCTCGGGTCTCGTCCCTCGTCCCCCATCTGTGTGTCTCTGTGTTCTGTCTCTCTCTCGCCCTCTCGGTTCCCGTGCTCCCTCTGTGCGCTTTCCCGCGTCTCGACTCTCTGGGCAAGCAGGCCGGCCCCCTTTTCGGCTCCCGTGCGTTTTCCCTCCAAAAAACTTAGGTTTTTCAGCCTTTTCCCAGGGAGGCAGGCGTGGCTTGCTTGCTTGCTTGCTTGCTTGCTTGCTTGCTTGCGTGCGTGTCCGTCCCCGTCCCTGCAGGCGGGCCCCTTTCGACAGCTGGGCGTTTTCCCTCCAAAAAACTTAGTATATCCACCTTTTCTTTCTTTTTTTTCGGCAGGCAGGCAGGCAGGCGTGTGTGCGCGCGCGTCCCCGTCCCTCCCTCCCTCCCGAGAGAGAGCTGCCCCTTGCCTCTGCCCGCAGGTGCTGGCGCTCGGCTTTGGCTTGCAGCCGGTTGGGCGCAGCTGCTGCCGGTGGGAGGGGCCTAAGCTAAGGAGGCCGGGCGGCTGGCGCCCCCTGCGGCTGCGGTCGTTGTCGGGCCGTTGACAGAAGATCAAAGAGCAGGGCCCCCGCCCGGGACTGGCAGGAAGGCAGGCGGGCAGGCAAGAGAGAGGGGGAGCAGAGTCCCGCGGCAGGCCTCTGGCTGCAGGGAGGCCGGCAGCTGCGCGGGTCCCGGGCTCCAGAGGAGTCGGCCTGCGCCACTGTGCGCCAGCGGAACGCCCGCGCGTCGGTCCGCGCCTTTGTGGGCATCGCTTCTCGGCCTTTTGGCTAAGATCAAGTGTAGTATCTGTTCTTATCAGTTTAATATCTGATACGTCCCCCATCGGGGGACCACATATTAAACGGATTTTTGGAACAGGGAGCTGGATCAGGAGCTTGCTCCGTCCTCTCCACGCATCGGCCCGGTATTGCAGCGCCTCCGGGAGCGGTGCACCACCTTCTCTCAGCGGTGAAAAGACAGACGTAGGTAGCTAGGTAGCTAGCTAGCTAGCGAGCGAGCGAGCAAGCAAGCGAAGTGGACTGGAGCTCCTTCTTCTCGGGTCTCGTCCCTCGTCCCCCATCTGTGTGTCTCTGTGTTCTGTCTCTCTCTCGCCCTCTCGGTTCCCGTGCTCCCTCTGTGCGCTTTCCCGCGTCTCGACTCTCTGGGCAAGCAGGCCGGCCCCCTTTTCGGCTCCCGTGCGTTTTCCCTCCAAAAAACTTAGGTTTTTCAGCCTTTTCCCAGGGAGGCAGGCGTGGCTTGCTTGCTTGCTTGCTTGCTTGCTTGCTTGCTTGCGTGCGTGTCCGTCCCCGTCCCTGCAGGCGGGCCCCTTTCGACAGCTGGGCGTTTTCCCTCCAAAAAACTTAGTATATCCACCTTTTCTTTCTTTTTTTTCGGCAGGCAGGCAGGCAGGCGTGTGTGCGCGCGCGTCCCCGTCCCTCCCTCCCTCCCGAGAGAGAGCTGCCCCTTGCCTCTGCCCGCAGGTGCTGGCGCTCGGCTTTGGCTTGCAGCCGGTTGGGCGCAGCTGCTGCCGGTGGGAGGGGCCTAAGCTAAGGAGGGCCGGGCGGCTGGCGCCCCCTGCGGCTGCGGTCGTTGTCGGGCCGTTGACAGAAGATCAAAGAGCAGGGCCCCCGCCCGGGACTGGCAGGAAGGCAGGCGGGCAGGCAAGAGAGAGGGGGAGCAGAGTCCCGCGGCAGGCCTCTGGCTGCAGGGAGGCCGGCAGCTGCGCGGGTCCCGGGCTCCAGAGGAGTCGGCCTGCGCCACTGTGCGCCAGCGGAACGCCCGCGCGTCGGTCCGCGCCTTTGTGGGCATCGCTTCTCGGCCTTTTGGCTAAG
>NW_028291628.1:0-38607 GCF_059453375.1 Lepisosteus platostomus | reverse complement strand
AGAAATAAACATGTTTCTGCAAGTTTGGTCAACCCCATGTAAGTTATGGGGCAGTAACATCACACTTTTCAAAACGTGTTTTTCAGCCCGAAATAAACTCGTTTTTTCAGACAGCTGAATCTACTTGTAACAGCAAGGCTCAGAAGTGCCCACACACTCAGCCCTTAACCCCAGTGTGCAGAAAGGGTCAAAACGTGTTTTTCAGCAGAAATAAACATGTTTCTGCAAGTTTGGTCAACCCCATGTAAGTTATGGGGCAGTAACATCACACTTTTCAAAACGTGTTTTTCAGCCCGAAATAAACGCGTTTTTTCAGACAACTGAATCTCCTTGTAACAGCAAGGCTCAGAAGTGCCCACACACTCAGCCCTTAACCCCAGTGTGCAGAAAGGGTCAAAACGTGTTTTTCAGCAGAAATAAACATGTTTCTGCAAGTTTGGTCAACCCCATGTAAGTTATGGGGCAGTAACATCACACTTTTCAAAACGTGTTTTTCAGCCCGAAATAAACGCGTTTTTTCAGACTACTTTTTCTCCTTGTAACAGCAAGGCTCAGAAGAGCCCACACACTCAGCCCTTAACCCCAGTGTGCAGAAAGGGTCAAAACGTGTTTTTCAGCAGAAATAAACATGTTTCTGCAAGTTTGGTCAACCCCATGTAAGTTATGGGGCAGTAACATCACACTTTTCAAAACGTGTTTTTCAGCCCGAACTAAACGCGTTTTTTCAGACAACTGAATCTCCTTGTAACAGCAAGGCTCAGAAGTGCCCACACACTCAGCCCTTAACCCCAGTGTGCAGAAAAGGTCAAAACGTGTTTTTCAGCAGAAATAAACATGTTTCTGCAAGTTTGGTCAACCCCATGTAAGTTATGGGGCAGTAACATCACACTTTTCAAAACGTGTTTTTCAGCCCGAACTAAACACGTTTTTTTCAGACAGCTGAATCTACTTGTAACAGCAAGGCTCAGAAGTGCCCACACACTCAGCCCTTAACCCCAGTGTGCAGAAAGGGTCAAAACGTGTTTTTCAGCAGAAATAAACATGTTTCTGCAAGTTTGGTCAACCCCATGTAAGTTATGGGGCAGTAACATCACACTTTTCAAAACGTGTTTTTCAGCCCGAAATAAACGCGTTTTTTCAGACAACTGAATCTCCTTGTAACAGCAAGGCTCAGAAGTGCCCACACACTCAGCCCTTAACCCCAGTGTGCAGAAAGGGTCAAAACGTGTTTTTCAGCAGAAATAAACATGTTTCTGCAAGTTTGGTCAACCCCATGTAAGTTATGGGGCAGTAACATCACACTTTTCAAAACGTGTTTTTCAGCCCGAAATAAACGCGTTTTTTCAAACAGCTGAATCTACTTGTAACAGCAAGGCTCAGAAGTGCCCACACACTCAGCCTTTAACCCCAGTGTGCAGAAAGGGTCAAAACGTGTTTTTCAGCAGAAATAAACATGTTTCTGCAAGTTTGGTCAACCCCATATAAGTTATGGGGCAGTAACATCACACTTTTCAAAACGTGTTTTTCAGCCCGAAATAAACGCGTTTTTTCAGACAACTGAATCTCCTTGTAACAGCAAGGCTCAGAAGAGCCCACACACTAAGCCCTTAACCCCAGTGTGCAGAAAGGGTCAAAACGTGTTTTTCAGCAGAAATAAACATGTTTCTGCAAGTTTGGTCAACCCCATGTAAGTTATGGGGCAGTAACATCACACTTTTCAAAACGTGTTTTTCAGCCCGAAATAAACTCGTTTTTTCAGACAACTGAATCTCCTTGTAACAGCAAGGCTCAGAAGAGCCCACACACTCAGCCCTTAACCCCAGTGTGCAGAAAGGGTCAAAACGTGTTTTTCAGCAGAAATAAACATGTTTCTGCAAGTTTGGTCAACCCCATGTAAGTTATGGGGCAGTAACATCACACTTTTCAAAACGTGTTTTTCAGCCCGAAATAAACGCGTTTTTTCAGACAACTGAATCTCCTTGTAACAGCAAGGCTCAGAAGTGCCCACACACTCAGCCCTTAACCCCAGTGTGCAGAAAGGGTCAAAACGTGTTTTTCAGCAGAAATAAACATGTTTCTGCAAGTTTGGTCAACCCCATGTAAGTTATGGGGCAGTAACATCACACTTTTCAAAACGTGTTTTTCAGCCCGAAATAAACGCGTTTTTTCAGACAACTGAATCTCCTTGTAACAGCAAGGCTCAGAAGAGCCCACACACTCAGCCCTTAACCCCAGTGTGCAGAAAGGGTCAAAACGTGTTTTTCAGCAGAAATAAACATGTTTCTGCAAGTTTGGTCAACCCCATGTAAGTTATGGGGCAGTAACATCACACTTTTCAAAACGTGTTTTTCAGCCCGACATAAAAGCGTTTTTTCAGACAACTGAATCTCCTTGTAACAGCAAGGCTCAGAAGTGCCCACACACTCAGCCCTTAACCCCAGTGTGCAGAAAGGGTCAAAACGTGTTTTTCAGCAGAAATAAACATGTTTCTGCAAGTTTGGTCAACCCCATGTAAGTTATGGGGCAGTAACATCACACTTTTCAAAACGTGTTTTTCAGCCCGAAATAAACGCGTTTTTTCAGACAGCTGAATCTACTAGTAACAGCAAGGCTCAGAAGTTCCCACACACTCATCCCTTAACCCCAGTGTGCAGAAAGGGTCAAAACGTGTTTTTCAGCAGAAATAAACATGTTTCTGCAAGTTTGGTCAACCCCATGTAAGTTATGGGGCAGTAACAGCACACTTTTCAAAACGTGTTTTTCAGCCCGAAATAAACGCGTTTTTTCAGACAACTGAATCTCCTTGTAACAGCAAGGCTCAGAAGAGCCCACACACTAAGCCCTTAACCCCAGTGTGCAGAAAGGGTCAAAACGTGTTTTTCAGCAGAAATAAACATGTTTCTGCAAGTTTGGTCAACCCCATGTAAGTTATGGGGCAGTAACATCACACTTTTCAAAACGTGTTTTTCAGCCCGAAATAAACGCGTTTTTTCAAACAGCTGAATCTACTTGTAACAGCAAGGCTCAGAAGTGCCCACACACTCAGCCTTTAACCCCAGTGTGCAGAAAGGGTCAAAACGTGTTTTTCAGCAGAAATAAACATGTTTCTGCAAGTTTGGTCAACCCCATATAAGTTATGGGGCAGTAACATCACACTTTTCAAAACGTGTTTTTCAGCCCGAAATAAACGCGTTTTTTCAGACAACTGAATCTCCTTGTAACAGCAAGGCTCAGAAGAGCCCACACACTAAGCCCTTAACCCCAGTGTGCAGAAAGGGTCAAAACGTGTTTTTCAGCAGAAATAAACATGTTTCTGCAAGTTTGGTCAACCCCATGTAAGTTATGGGGCAGTAACATCACACTTTTCAAAACGTGTTTTTCAGCCCGAAATAAACTCGTTTTTTCAGACAGCTGAATCTACTTGTAACAGCAAGGCTCAGAAGTGCCCACACACTCAGCCCTTAACCCCAGTGTGCAGAAAGGGTCAAAACGTGTTTTTCAGCAGAAATAAACATGTTTCTGCAAGTTTGGTCAACCCCATGTAAGTTATGGGGCAGTAACATCACACTTTTCAAAACGTGTTTTTCAGCCCGAAATAAACGCGTTTTTTCAAACAGCTGAATCTACTTGTAACAGCAAGGCTCAGAAGTGCCCACACACTCAGCCTTTAACCCCAGTGTGCAGAAAGGGTCAAAACGTGTTTTTCAGCAGAAATAAACATGTTTCTGCAAGTTTGGTCAACCCCATATAAGTTATGGGGCAGTAACATCACACTTTTCAAAACGTGTTTTTCAGCCCGAAATAAACGCGTTTTTTCAGACAACTGAATCTCCTTGTAACAGCAAGGCTCAGAAGAGCCCACACACTAAGCCCTTAACCCCAGTGTGCAGAAAGGGTCAAAACGTGTTTTTCAGCAGAAATAAACATGTTTCTGCAAGTTTGGTCAACCCCATGTAAGTTATGGGGCAGTAACATCACACTTTTCAAAACGTGTTTTTCAGCCCGAAATAAACTCGTTTTTTCAGACAACTGAATCTCCTTGTAACAGCAAGGCTCAGAAGAGCCCACACACTCAGCCCTTAACCCCAGTGTGCAGAAAGGGTCAAAACGTGTTTTTCAGCAGAAATAAACATGTTTCTGCAAGTTTGGTCAACCCCATGTAAGTTATGGGGCAGTAACATCACACTTTTCAAAACGTGTTTTTCAGCCCGAAATAAACGCGTTTTTTCAGACAACTGAATCTCCTTGTAACAGCAAGGCTCAGAAGTGCCCACACACTCAGCCCTTAACCCCAGTGTGCAGAAAGGGTCAAAACGTGTTTTTCAGCAGAAATAAACATGTTTCTGCAAGTTTGGTCAACCCCATGTAAGTTATGGGGCAGTAACATCACACTTTTCAAAACGTGTTTTTCAGCCCGAAATAAACGCGTTTTTTCAGACAACTGAATCTCCTTGTAACAGCAAGGCTCAGAAGAGCCCACACACTCAGCCCTTAACCCCAGTGTGCAGAAAGGGTCAAAACGTGTTTTTCAGCAGAAATAAACATGTTTCTGCAAGTTTGGTCAACCCCATGTAAGTTATGGGGCAGTAACATCACACTTTTCAAAACGTGTTTTTCAGCCCGACATAAAAGCGTTTTTTCAGACAACTGAATCTCCTTGTAACAGCAAGGCTCAGAAGTGCCCACACACTCAGCCCTTAACCCCAGTGTGCAGAAAGGGTCAAAACGTGTTTTTCAGCAGAAATAAACATGTTTCTGCAAGTTTGGTCAACCCCATGTAAGTTATGGGGCAGTAACATCACACTTTTCAAAACGTGTTTTTCAGCCCGAAATAAACGCGTTTTTTCAGACAGCTGAATCTACTAGTAACAGCAAGGCTCAGAAGTTCCCACACACTCATCCCTTAACCCCAGTGTGCAGAAAGGGTCAAAACGTGTTTTTCAGCAGAAATAAACATGTTTCTGCAAGTTTGGTCAACCCCATGTAAGTTATGGGGCAGTAACAGCACACTTTTCAAAACGTGTTTTTCAGCCCGAAATAAACGCGTTTTTTCAGACAACTGAATCTCCTTGTAACAGCAAGGCTCAGAAGAGCCCACACACTAAGCCCTTAACCCCAGTGTGCAGAAAGGGTCAAAACGTGTTTTTCAGCAGAAATAAACATGTTTCTGCAAGTTTGGTCAACCCCATGTAAGTTATGGGGCAGTAACATCACACTTTTCAAAACGTGTTTTTCAGCCCGAAATAAACGCGTTTTTTCAAACAGCTGAATCTACTTGTAACAGCAAGGCTCAGAAGTGCCCACACACTCAGCCTTTAACCCCAGTGTGCAGAAAGGGTCAAAACGTGTTTTTCAGCAGAAATAAACATGTTTCTGCAAGTTTGGTCAACCCCATATAAGTTATGGGGCAGTAACATCACACTTTTCAAAACGTGTTTTTCAGCCCGAAATAAACGCGTTTTTTCAGACAACTGAATCTCCTTGTAACAGCAAGGCTCAGAAGAGCCCACACACTAAGCCCTTAACCCCAGTGTGCAGAAAGGGTCAAAACGTGTTTTTCAGCAGAAATAAACATGTTTCTGCAAGTTTGGTCAACCCCATGTAAGTTATGGGGCAGTAACATCACACTTTTCAAAACGTGTTTTTCAGCCCGAAATAAACTCGTTTTTTCAGACAGCTGAATCTACTTGTAACAGCAAGGCTCAGAAGTGCCCACACACTCAGCCCTTAACCCCAGTGTGCAGAAAGGGTCAAAACGTGTTTTTCAGCAGAAATAAACATGTTTCTGCAAGTTTGGTCAACCCCATGTAAGTTATGGGGCAGTAACATCACACTTTTCAAAACGTGTTTTTCAGCCCGAAATAAACGCGTTTTTTCAGACTACTGAATCTCCTTGTAACAGCAAGGCTCAGAAGAGCCCACACACTCAGCCCTTAACCCCAGTGTGCAGAAAGGGTCAAAACGTGTTTTTCAGCAGAAATAAACATGTTTCTGCAAGTTTGGTCAACCCCATGTAAGTTATGGGGCAGTAACATCACACTTTTCAAAACGTGTTTTTCAGCCCGAAATAAACGCGTTTTTTCAGACAACTGAATCTCCTTGTAACAGCAAGGCTCAGAAGTGCCCACACACTCAGCCCTTAACCCCAGTGTGCAGAAAGGGTCAAAACATGTTTTTCAGCAGAAATAAACATGTTTCTGCAAGTTTGGTCAACCCCATGTAAGTTATGGGGCAGTAACATCACACTTTTCAAAACGTGTTTTTCAGCCCGAAAAAAACGCGTTTTTTCAGACAGCTGAATCTCCTTGTAACAGCAAGGCTCAGAAGAGCCCACACACTCAGCCCTTAACCCCAGTGTGCAGAAAGGGTCAAAACGTGTTTTTCAGCAGAAATAAACATGTTTCTGCAAGTTTGGTCAACCCCATGTAAGTTATGGGGCAGTAACATCACACTTTTCAAAACGTGTTTTTCAGCCCGAAATAAACGCGTTTTTTCAGACAACTGAATCTCCTTGTAACAGCAAGGCTCAGAAGTGCCCACACACTCAGCCCTTAACCCCAGTGTGCAGAAAGGGTCAAAACGTGTTTTTCAGCAGAAATAAACATGTTTCTGCAAGTTTGGTCAACCCCATGTAAGTTATGGGGCAGTAACATCACACTTTTCAAAACGTGTTTTTCAGCCCGAAATAAACGCGTTTTTTCAGACAACTGAATCTCCTTGTAACAGCAAGGCTCAGAAGAGCCCACACACTCAGCCCTTAACCCCAGTGTGCAGAAAGGGTCAAAACGTGTTTTTCAGCAGAAATAAACATGTTTCTGCAAGTTTGGTCAACCCCATGTAAGTTATGGGGCAGTAACATCACACTTTTCAAAACGTGTTTTTCAGCCCGACATAAAAGCGTTTTTTCAGACAACTGAATCTCCTTGTAACAGCAAGGCTCAGAAGTGCCCACACACTCAGCCCTTAACCCCAGTGTGCAGAAAGGGTCAAAACGTGTTTTTCAGCAGAAATAAACATGTTTCTGCAAGTTTGGTCAACCCCATGTAAGTTATGGGGCAGTAACATCACACTTTTCAAAACGTGTTTTTCAGCCCGAAATAAACGCGTTTTTTCAGACAGCTGAATCTACTAGTAACAGCAAGGCTCAGAAGTTCCCACACACTCATCCCTTAACCCCAGTGTGCAGAAAGGGTCAAAACGTGTTTTTCAGCAGAAATAAACATGTTTCTGCAAGTTTGGTCAACCCCATGTAAGTTATGGGGCAGTAACAGCACACTTTTCAAAACGTGTTTTTCAGCCCGAAATAAACGCGTTTTTTCAGACAACTGAATCTCCTTGTAACAGCAAGGCTCAGAAGAGCCCACACACTAAGCCCTTAACCCCAGTGTGCAGAAAGGGTCAAAACGTGTTTTTCAGCAGAAATAAACATGTTTCTGCAAGTTTGGTCAACCCCATGTAAGTTATGGGGCAGTAACATCACACTTTTCAAAACGTGTTTTTCAGCCCGAAATAAACGCGTTTTTTTCAAACAGCTGAATCTACTTGTAACAGCAAGGCTCAGAAGTGCCCACACACTCAGCCTTTAACCCCAGTGTGCAGAAAGGGTCAAAACGTGTTTTTCAGCAGAAATAAACATGTTTCTGCAAGTTTGGTCAACCCCATATAAGTTATGGGGCAGTAACATCACACTTTTCAAAACGTGTTTTTCAGCCCGAAATAAACGCGTTTTTTCAGACAACTGAATCTCCTTGTAACAGCAAGGCTCAGAAGAGCCCACACACTAAGCCCTTAACCCCAGTGTGCAGAAAGGGTCAAAACGTGTTTTTCAGCAGAAATAAACATGTTTCTGCAAGTTTGGTCAACCCCATGTAAGTTATGGGGCAGTAACATCACACTTTTCAAAACGTGTTTTTCAGCCCGAAATAAACTCGTTTTTTCAGACAGCTGAATCTACTTGTAACAGCAAGGCTCAGAAGTGCCCACACACTCAGCCCTTAACCCCAGTGTGCAGAAAGGGTCAAAACGTGTTTTTCAGCAGAAATAAACATGTTTCTGCAAGTTTGGTCAACCCCATGTAAGTTATGGGGCAGTAACATCACACTTTTCAAAACGTGTTTTTCAGCCCGAAATAAACGCGTTTTTTCAGACTACTGAATCTCCTTGTAACAGCAAGGCTCAGAAGAGCCCACACACTCAGCCCTTAACCCCAGTGTGCAGAAAGGGTCAAAACGTGTTTTTCAGCAGAAATAAACATGTTTCTGCAAGTTTGGTCAACCCCATGTAAGTTATGGGGCAGTAACATCACACTTTTCAAAACGTGTTTTTCAGCCCGAAATAAACGCGTTTTTTCAGACAACTGAATCTCCTTGTAACAGCAAGGCTCAGAAGTGCCCACACACTCAGCCCTTAACCCCAGTGTGCAGAAAGGGTCAAAACATGTTTTTCAGCAGAAATAAACATGTTTCTGCAAGTTTGGTCAACCCCATGTAAGTTATGGGGCAGTAACATCACACTTTTCAAAACGTGTTTTTCAGCCCGAAAAAAACGCGTTTTTTCAGACAGCTGAATCTCCTTGTAACAGCAAGGCTCAGAAGTGCCCACACACTCAGCCCTTAACCCCAGTGTGCAGAAAGGGTCAAAACGTGTTTTTCAGCAGAAATAAACATGTTTCTGCAAGTTTGGTCAACCCCATGTAAGTTATGGGGCAGTAACATCACACTTTTCAAAACGTGTTTTTCAGCCCGAAATAAACGCGTTTTTTCAGACTACTGAATCTCCTTGTAACAGCAAGGCTCAGAAGAGCCCACACACTCAGCCCTTAACCCCAGTGTGCAGAAAGGGTCAAAACGTGTTTTTCAGCAGAAATAAACATGTTTCTGCAAGTTTGGTCAACCCCATGTAAGTTATGGGGCAGTAACATCACACTTTTCAAAACGTGTTTTTCAGCCCGAAATAAACGCGTTTTTTCAGACAACTGAATCTCCTTGTAACAGCAAGGCTCAGAAGTGCCCACACACTCAGCCCTTAACCCCAGTGTGCAGAAAGGGTCAAAACATGTTTTTCAGCAGAAATAAACATGTTTCTGCAAGTTTGGTCAACCCCATGTAAGTTATGGGGCAGTAACATCACACTTTTCAAAACGTGTTTTTCAGCCCGAAATAAACTCGTTTTTTCAGACAGCTGAATCTACTTGTAACAGCAAGGCTCAGAAGTGCCCACACACTCAGCCCTTAACCCCAGTGTGCAGAAAGGGTCAAAACGTGTTTTTCAGCAGAAATAAACATGTTTCTGCAAGTTTGGTCAACCCCATGTAAGTTATGGGGCAGTAACATCACACTTTTCAAAACGTGTTTTTCAGCCCGAAATAAACGCGTTTTTTCAGACAACTGAATCTCCTTGTAACAGCAAGGCTCAGAAGTGCCCACACACTCAGCCCTTAACCCCAGTGTGCAGAAAGGGTCAAAACGTGTTTTTCAGCAGAAATAAACATGTTTCTGCAAGTTTGGTCAACCCCATGTAAGTTATGGGGCAGTAACATCACACTTTTCAAAACGTGTTTTTCAGCCCGAAATAAACGCGTTTTTTCAGACTACTTTTTCTCCTTGTAACAGCAAGGCTCAGAAGAGCCCACACACTCAGCCCTTAACCCCAGTGTGCAGAAAGGGTCAAAACGTGTTTTTCAGCAGAAATAAACATGTTTCTGCAAGTTTGGTCAACCCCATGTAAGTTATGGGGCAGTAACATCACACTTTTCAAAACGTGTTTTTCAGCCCGAAATAAACGCGTTTTTTCAGACAACTGAATCTCCTTGTAACAGCAAGGCTCAGAAGTGCCCACACACTCAGCCCTTAACCCCAGTGTGCAGAAAGGGTCAAAACGTGTTTTTCAGCAGAAATAAACATGTTTCTGCAAGTTTGGTCAACCCCATGTAAGTTATGGGGCAGTAACATCACACTTTTCAAAACGTGTTTTTCAGCCCGAAATAAACGCGTTTTTTCAGACAACTGAATCTCCTTGTAACAGCAAGGCTCAGAAGTGCCCACACACTCAGCCCTTAACCCCAGTGTGCAGAAAGGGTCAAAACGTGTTTTTCAGCAGAAATAAACATGTTTCTGCAAGTTTGGTCAACCCCATGTAAGTTATGGGGCAGTAACATCACACTTTTCAAAACGTGTTTTTCAGCCCGAAATAAACGCGTTTTTTCAAACAGCTGAATCTACTTGTAACAGCAAGGCTCAGAAGTGCCCACACACTCAGCCTTTAACCCCAGTGTGCAGAAAGGGTCAAAACGTGTTTTTCAGCAGAAATAAACATGTTTCTGCAAGTTTGGTCAACCCCATATAAGTTATGGGGCAGTAACATCACACTTTTCAAAACGTGTTTTTCAGCCCGAAATAAACGCGTTTTTTCAGACAACTGAATCTCCTTGTAACAGCAAGGCTCAGAAGAGCCCACACACTAAGCCCTTAACCCCAGTGTGCAGAAAGGGTCAAAACGTGTTTTTCAGCAGAAATAAACATGTTTCTGCAAGTTTGGTCAACCCCATGTAAGTTATGGGGCAGTAACATCACACTTTTCAAAACGTGTTTTTCAGCCCGAAATAAACTCGTTTTTTCAGACAACTGAATCTCCTTGTAACAGCAAGGCTCAGAAGAGCCCACACACTCAGCCCTTAACCCCAGTGTGCAGAAAGGGTCAAAACGTGTTTTTCAGCAGAAATAAACATGTTTCTGCAAGTTTGGTCAACCCCATGTAAGTTATGGGGCAGTAACATCACACTTTTCAAAACGTGTTTTTCAGCCCGAAATAAACGCGTTTTTTCAGACAACTGAATCTCCTTGTAACAGCAAGGCTCAGAAGTGCCCACACACTCAGCCCTTAACCCCAGTGTGCAGAAAGGGTCAAAACGTGTTTTTCAGCAGAAATAAACATGTTTCTGCAAGTTTGGTCAACCCCATGTAAGTTATGGGGCAGTAACATCACACTTTTCAAAACGTGTTTTTCAGCCCGAAATAAACGCGTTTTTTCAGACAACTGAATCTCCTTGTAACAGCAAGGCTCAGAAGAGCCCACACACTCAGCCCTTAACCCCAGTGTGCAGAAAGGGTCAAAACGTGTTTTTCAGCAGAAATAAACATGTTTCTGCAAGTTTGGTCAACCCCATGTAAGTTATGGGGCAGTAACATCACACTTTTCAAAACGTGTTTTTCAGCCCGACATAAAAGCGTTTTTTCAGACAACTGAATCTCCTTGTAACAGCAAGGCTCAGAAGTGCCCACACACTCAGCCCTTAACCCCAGTGTGCAGAAAGGGTCAAAACGTGTTTTTCAGCAGAAATAAACATGTTTCTGCAAGTTTGGTCAACCCCATGTTGTCACGGACGTCCAAAGGGACAAACCGTGGGGAGCAGGAGAGCGGAAAAAGACCCATATGCGTAGCGGCGATACGGGAAAAAGGCCCGGGCTCATAGTGCAAAGAGTTCAGGAATGCCGTATAGAAACCTATGCCCTCAGGGAGCGGACGTGGGGCGCCCTGGTGCTAGGCGGGTCTCAGGACATCCGAACGTCAATGCTGAGCCAGGACAGAGTGCAAGACCCGGAAATATATAGCCCAAGGGAAAGAGAGGGACAGGAAGGACAGCAGACCGGAAACTAGGGACAGGACAGAGAAGGAGCGCCCTCTGTCTGCAGAGGGCGTGACAGTACCCCCCCCTTCATGGGCGGCTCCCGACGCCCATACAAATAAATAAGCTGCACAGCACTGGGGGGAGGAAAAACCTCATTTAACTGAAAGGAAACCTCCGGGAATCCACGGCTGAGAGCTACCCCTTCCTCCGGGGTATAAACCTTTATTAGGTGGAGGAAGGGGGGGTAGAGAAGAGCTCCGGAGACTAAAAACAAAAAAGTACACAAGCACAAACACAACAGACAAAAACCTGGGAAAGGCCAGGGAGACAAACCACAAAAAACATATAGGAACCAAAAACAGGTAGGAACCACAGTTCCGAGACACAGAGAGCAGGGGGGACCAAAAAGGAGGGGAAACCAGGAAGAAAAAAATCAAAACAAAAAGGCAAAAAACAAGAAAAAAAGAACACAAAAACCCCGGGGAAAAAATACCGCAGACTGGGCAAATGGCACGTTCACATTCTAACGCTAATATCGGAGTGGACAACCTGAGGAAAGCCAGACCGAAGCCCGCTCACAGACACAGATGCCCGGAGTGATATCCAGCGAAAGGCATGGAGGAACGGCAGAAAGCTTACCATTCTATCACTGATATCGGAGAGAGCCAGACCAGGAAGAGCCAGGCACGAGAACCCGCTCCAGACACAGAAGCTCGGAGTGATATCCAGTAATCAGAATAGGCAAGCCAGCTCAACATTCAATCACTGATATCGGAGTGATCTACCCGAGGAAAGCCAGGTACAGGACCCGCTCACAGGCACGGAAGATCGGAGTGATATCCAGTGATTAGAATAGAGGAACTGAAAAAAAAAAAACAGCCCAGAGAACAAGAAAAAAAAAACTGCGGCAAGACAAAAAAAAAAAGCACCGCTCGCGGGGTCAGTAGGTGGCTCAGCATTCTGTCACGGACGTCCAAAGGGACAAACCGTGGGGAGCAGGAGAGCGGAAAAAGACCCATATGCGTAGCGGCGATACGGGAAAAAGGCCCGGGCTCATAGTGCAAAGAGTTCAGGAATGCCGTATAGAAACCTATGCCCTCAGGGAGCGGACGTGGGGCGCCCTGGTGCTAGGCGGGTCTCAGGACATCCGAACGTCAATGCTGAGCCAGGACAGAGTGCAAGACCCGGAAATATATAGCCCAAGGGAAAGAGAGGGACAGGAAGGACAGCAGACCGGAAACTAGTGACAGGACAGAGAAGGAGCGCCCTCTGTCTGCAGAGGGCGTGACACATGTAAGTTATGGGGCAGTAACATCACACTTTTCAAAACGTGTTTTTCAGCCCGAAATAAACGCGTTTTTTCAGACAACTGAATCTCCTTGTAACAGCAAGGCTCAGAAGTGCCCACACACTCAGCCCTTAACCCCAGTGTGCAGAAAGGGTCAAAACGTGTTTTTCAGCAGAAATAAACATGTTTCTGCAAGTTTGGTCAACCCCATGTAAGTTATGGGGCAGTAACATCACACTTTTCAAAACGTGTTTTTCAGCCCGAAATAAACGCGTTTTTTCAGACTACTGAATCTCCTTGTAACAGCAAGGCTCAGAAGAGCCCACACACTCAGCCCTTAACCCCAGTGTGCAGAAAGGGTCAAAACGTGTTTTTCAGCAGAAATAAACATGTTTCTGCAAGTTTGGTCAACCCCATGTAAGTTATGGGGCAGTAACATCACACTTTTCAAAACGTGTTTTTCAGCCCGAAATAAACGCGTTTTTTCAGACAACTGAATCTCCTTGTAACAGCAAGGCTCAGAAGTTCCCACACACTCATCCCTTAACCCCAGTGTGCAGAAAGGGTCAAAACGTGTTTTTCAGCAGAAATAAACATGTTTCTGCAAGTTTGGTCAACCCCATGTAAGTTATGGGGCAGTAACAGCACACTTTTCAAAACGTGTTTTTCAGCCCGAAATAAACGCGTTTTTTCAAACAGCTGAATCTACTTGTAACAGCAAGGCTCAGAAGTGCCCACACACTCAGCCTTTAACCCCAGTGTGCAGAAAGGGTCAAAACGTGTTTTTCAGCAGAAATAAACATGTTTCTGCAAGTTTGGTCAACCCCATATAAGTTATGGGGCAGTAACATCACACTTTTCAAAACGTGTTTTTCAGCCCGAAATAAACGCGTTTTTTCAGACAACTGAATCTCCTTGTAACAGCAAGGCTCAGAAGAGCCCACACACTAAGCCCTTAACCCCAGTGTGCAGAAAGGGTCAAAACGTGTTTTTCAGCAGAAATAAACATGTTTCTGCAAGTTTGGTCAACCCCATGTAAGTTATGGGGCAGTAACATCACACTTTTCAAAACGTGTTTTTCAGCCCGAAATAAACGCGTTTTTTCAGACAACTGAATCTCCTTGTAACAGCAAGGCTCAGAAGTGCCCACACACTCAGCCCTTAACCCCAGTGTGCAGAAAGGGTCAAAACGTGTTTTGAAGCAGAAATAAACATGTTTCTGCAAGTTTGGTCAACCCCATGTAAGTTATGGGGCAGTAACATCACACTTTTCAAAACGTGTTTTTCAGCCCGAAATAAACTCGTTTTTTCAGACAGCTGAATCTACTTGTAACAGCAAGGCTCAGAAGTGCCCACACACTCAGCCCTTAACCCCCGTGTGCAGAAAGGGTCAAAACGTGTTTTTCAGCAGAAATAAACATGTTTCTGCAAGTTTGGTCAACCCCATGTAAGTTATGGGGCAGTAACATCACACTTTTCAAAACGTGTTTTTCAGCCCGAAATAAACGCATTTTTCAGACAACTGAATCTCCTTGTAACAGCAAGGCTCAGAAGTGCCCACACACTCAGCCCTTAACCCCAGTGTGCAGAAAGGGTCAAAACGTGTTTTTCAGCAGAAATAAACATGTTTCTGCAAGTTTGGTCAACCCCATGTAAGTTATGGGGCATTAACATCACACTTTTCAAAACGTGTTTTTCAGCCCGAAATAAACGCGTTTTTTCAGACTACTGAATCTCCTTGTAACAGCAAGGCTCAGAAGAGCCCACACACTCAGCCCTTAACCCCAGTGTGCAGAAAGGGTCAAAACGTGTTTTTCAGCAGAAATAAACATGTTTCTGCAAGTTTGGTCAACCCCATGTACGTTATGGGGCAGTAACATCACACTTTTCAAAACGTGTTTTTCAGCCCGAAATAAACGCGTTTTTTCAGACAACTGAATCTCCTTGTAACAGCAAGGCTCAGAAGTGCCCACACACTCAGCCCTTAACCCCAGTGTGCAGAAAGGGTCAAAACGTGTTTTTCAGCAGAAATAAACATGTTTCTGCAAGTTTGGTCAACCCCATGTAAGTTATGGGGCAGTAACATCACACTTTTCAAAACGTGTTTTTCAGCCCGAAATAAACGCGTTTTTTCAGACAGCTGAATCTACTTGTAACAGCAAGGCTCAGAAGTGCCCACACACTCAGCCCTTAACCCCAGTGTGCAGAAAGGGTCAAAACGTGTTTTTCAGCAGAAATAAACATGTTTCTGCAATTTTGGTCAACCCCATGTAAGTTATGGGGTAGTAACATCACACTTTTCAAAACGTGTTTTTCAGCCCGAAATAAACGCGTTTTTTCAAACAGCTGAATCTACTTGTAACAGCAAGGCTCAGAAGTGCCCACACACTCAGCCTTTAACCCCAGTGTGCAGAAAGGGTCAAAACGTGTTTTTCAGCAGAAATAAACATGTTTCTGCAAGTTTGGTCAACCCCATATAAGTTATGGGGCAGTAACATCACACTTTTCAAAACGTGTTTTTCAGCCCGAAATAAACGCGTTTTTTCAGACAACTGAATCTCCTTGTAACAGCAAGGCTCAGAAGAGCCCACACACTAAGCCCTTAACCCCAGTGTGCAGAAAGGGTCAAAACGTGTTTTTCAGCAGAAATAAACATGTTTCTGCAAGTTTGGTCAACCCCATGTAAGTTATGGGGCAGTAACATCACACTTTTCAAAACGTGTTTTTCAGCCCGAAATAAACTCGTTTTTTCAGACAGCTGAATCTACTTGTAACAGCAAGGCTCAGAAGTGCCCACACACTCAGCCCTTAACCCCAGTGTGCAGAAAGGGTCAAAACGTGTTTTTCAGCAGAAATAAACATGTTTCTGCAAGTTTGGTCAACCCCATGTAAGTTATGGGGCAGTAACATCACACTTTTCAAAACGTGTTTTTCAGCCCGAAATAAACGCGTTTTTTCAGACAACTGAATCTCCTTGTAACAGCAAGGCTCAGAAGTGCCCACACACTCAGCCCTTAACCCCAGTGTGCAGAAAGGGTCAAAACGTGTTTTTCAGCAGAAATAAACATGTTTCTGCAAGTTTGGTCAACCCCATGTAAGTTATGGGGCAGTAACATCACACTTTTCAAAACGTGTTTTTCAGCCCGAAATAAACGCGTTTTTTCAGACAGCTGAATCTACTTGTAACAGCAAGGCTCAGAAGTGCCCACACACTCAGCCCTTAACCCCAGTGTGCAGAAAGGGTCAAAACGTGTTTTTCAGCAGAAATAAACATGTTTCTGCAAGTTTGGTCAACCCCATGTAAGTTATGGGGCAGTAACATCACACTTTTCAAAACGTGTTTTTCAGCCCGAAATAAACGCGTTTTTTCAAACAGCTGAATCTACTTGTAACAGCAAGGCTCAGAAGTGCCCACACACTCAGCCTTTAACCCCAGTGTGCAGAAAGGGTCAAAACGTGTTTTTCAGCAGAAATAAACATGTTTCTGCAAGTTTGGTCAACCCCATATAAGTTATGGGGCAGTAACATCACACTTTTCAAAACGTGTTTTTCAGCCCGACATAAAAGCGTTTTTTCAGACAACTGAATCTCCTTGTAACAGCAAGGCTCAGAAGAGCCCACACACTCAGCCCTTAACCCCAGTGTGCAGAAAGGGTCAAAACGTGTTTTTCAGCAGAAATAAACATGTTTCTGCAAGTTTGGTCAACCCCATGTAAGTTATGGGGCAGTAACATCACACTTTTCAAAACGTGTTTTTCAGCCCGAAATAAACGCGTTTTTTCAGACAACTGAATCTCCTTGTAACAGCAAGGCTCAGAAGAGCCCACACACTCAGCCCTTAACCCCAGTGTGCAGAAAGGGTCAAAACGTGTTTTTCAGAAGAAATAAACATGTTTCTGCAAGTTTGGTCAACCCCATGTAAGTTATGGGGCAGTAACATCACACTTTTCAAAACGTGTTTTTCAGCCCGAAATAAACGCGTTTTTTCAGACAACTGAATCTCCTTGTAACAGCAAGGCTCAGAAGAGCCCACACACTCAGCCCTTAACCCCAGTGTGCAGAAAGGGTCAAAACGTGTTTTTCAGCAGAAATAAACATGTTTCTGCAAGTTTGGTCAACCCCATGTAAGTTATGGGGCAGTAACATCACACTTTTCAAAACGTATTTTTCAGCCCGACATAAAAGCGTTTTTTCAGACAACTGAATCTCCTTGTAACAGCAAGGCTCAGAAGTGCCCACACACTCAGCCCTTAACCCCAGTGTGCAGAAAGGGTCAAAACGTGTTTTTCAGCAGAAATAAACATGTTTCTGCAAGTTTGGTCAACCCCATGTAAGTTATGGGGCAGTAACATCACACTTTTCAAAACGTGTTTTTCAGCCCGAAATAAACGCGTTTTTTCAGACAACTGAATCTCCTTGTAACAGCAAGGCTCAGAAGTGCCCACACACTCAGCCCTTAACCCCAGTGTGCAGAAAGGGTCAAAACGTGTTTTGAAGCAGAAATAAACATGTTTCTGCAAGTTTGGTCAACCCCATGTAAGTTATGGGGCAGTAACATCACACTTTTCAAAACGTGTTTTTCAGCCCGAAATAAACTCGTTTTTTCAGACAGCTGAATCTACTTGTAACAGCAAGGCTCAGAAGTGCCCACACACTCAGCCCTTAACCCCCGTGTGCAGAAAGGGTCAAAACGTGTTTTTCAGCAGAAATAAACATGTTTCTGCAAGTTTGGTCAACCCCATGTAAGTTATGGGGCAGTAACATCACACTTTTCAAAACGTGTTTTTCAGCCCGAAATAAACGCATTTTTCAGACAACTGAATCTCCTTGTAACAGCAAGGCTCAGAAGTGCCCACACACTCAGCCCTTAACCCCAGTGTGCAGAAAGGGTCAAAACGTGTTTTTCAGCAGAAATAAACATGTTTCTGCAAGTTTGGTCAACCCCATGTAAGTTATGGGGCAGTAACATCACACTTTTCAAAACGTGTTTTTCAGCCCGAAATAAACGCGTTTTTTCAGACAGCTGAATCTACTTGTAACAGCAAGGCTCAGAAGTGCCCACACACTCAGCCCTTAACCCCAGTGTGCAGAAAGGGTCAAAACGTGTTTTTCAGCAGAAATAAACATGTTTCTGCAAGTTTGGTCAACCCCATGTAAGTTATGGGGCAGTAACATCACACTTTTCAAAACGTGTTTTTCAGCCCGAAATAAACGCGTTTTTTCAGACTACTGAATCTCCTTGTAACAGCAAGGCTCAGAAGAGCCCACACACTCAGCCCTTAACCCCAGTGTGCAGAAAGGGTCAAAACGTGTTTTTCAGCAGAAATAAACATGTTTCTGCAAGTTTGGTCAACCCCATGTAAGTTATGGGGCAGTAACATCACACTTTTCAAAACGTGTTTTTCAGCCCGAAATAAACGCGTTTTTTCAGACAACTGAATCTCCTTGTAACAGCAAGGCTCAGAAGTGCCCACACACTCAGCCCTTAACCCCAGTGTGCAGAAAGGGTCAAAACATGTTTTTCAGCAGAAATAAACATGTTTCTGCAAGTTTGGTCAACCCCATGTAAGTTATGGGGCAGTAACATCACACTTTTCAAAACGTGTTTTTCAGCCCGAAAAAAACGCGTTTTTTCAGACAGCTGAATCTCCTTGTAACAGCAAGGCTCAGAAGTGCCCACACACTCAGCCCTTAACCCCAGTGTGCAGAAAGGGTCAAAACGTGTTTTTCAGCAGAAATAAACATGTTTCTGCAAGTTTGGTCAACCCCATGTAAGTTATGGGGCAGTAACATCACACTTTTCAAAACGTGTTTTTCAGCCCGAAATAAACGCGTTTTTTCAGACAACTGAATCTCCTTGTAACAGCAAGGCTCAGAAGTGCCCACACACTCAGCCCTTAACCCCAGTGTGCAGAAAGGGTCAAAACGTGTTTTTCAGCAGAAATAAACATGTTTCTGCAAGTTTGGTCAACCCCATGTAAGTTATGGGGCAGTAACATCACACTTTTCAAAACGTGTTTTTCAGCCCGAAATAAACGCGTTTTTTCAGACAACTGAATCTCCTTGTAACAGCAAGGCTCAGAAGAGCCCACACACTCAGCCCTTAACCCCAGTGTGCAGAAAGGGTCAAAACGTGTTTTTCAGCAGAAATAAACATGTTTCTGCAAGTTTGGTCAACCCCATGTAAGTTATGGGGCAGTAACATCACACTTTTCAAAACGTGTTTTTCAGCCCGAAATAAACGCGTTTTTTCAGACAACTGAATCTCCTTGTAACAGCAAGGCTCAGAAGTGCCCACACACTCAGCCCTTAACCCCAGTGTGCAGAAAGGGTCAAAACATGTTTTTCAGCAGAAATAAACATGTTTCTGCAAGTTTGGTCAACCCCATGTAAGTTATGGGGCAGTAACATCACACTTTTCAAAACGTGTTTTTCAGCCCGAAATAAACTCGTTTTTTCAGACAGCTGAATCTACTTGTAACAGCAAGGCTCAGAAGTGCCCACACACTCAGCCCTTAACCCCAGTGTGCAGAAAGGGTCAAAACGTGTTTTTCAGCAGAAATAAACATGTTTCTGCAAGTTTGGTCAACCCCATGTAAGTTATGGGGCAGTAACATCACACTTTTCAAAACGTGTTTTTCAGCCCGAAATAAACGCGTTTTTTCAGACAACTGAATCTCCTTGTAACAGCAAGGCTCAGAAGTGCCCACACACTCAGCCCTTAACCCCAGTGTGCAGAAAGGGTCAAAACGTGTTTTTCAGCAGAAATAAACATGTTTCTGCAAGTTTGGTCAACCCCATGTAAGTTATGGGGCAGTAACATCACACTTTTCAAAACGTGTTTTTCAGCCCGAAATAAACGCGTTTTTTCAGACTACTTTTTCTCCTTGTAACAGCAAGGCTCAGAAGAGCCCACACACTCAGCCCTTAACCCCAGTGTGCAGAAAGGGTCAAAACGTGTTTTTCAGCAGAAATAAACATGTTTCTGCAAGTTTGGTCAACCCCATGTAAGTTATGGGGCAGTAACATCACACTTTTCAAAACGTGTTTTTCAGCCCGAAATAAACGCGTTTTTTCAGACAACTGAATCTCCTTGTAACAGCAAGGCTCAGAAGTGCCCACACACTCAGCCCTTAACCCCAGTGTGCAGAAAGGGTCAAAACGTGTTTTTCAGCAGAAATAAACATGTTTCTGCAAGTTTGGTCAACCCCATGTAAGTTATGGGGCAGTAACATCACACTTTTCAAAACGTGTTTTTCAGCCCGAAATAAACGCGTTTTTTCAGACAACTGAATCTCCTTGTAACAGCAAGGCTCAGAAGTGCCCACACACTCAGCCCTTAACCCCAGTGTGCAGAAAGGGTCAAAACGTGTTTTTCAGCAGAAATAAACATGTTTCTGCAAGTTTGGTCAACCCCATGTAAGTTATGGGGCAGTAACATCACACTTTTCAAAACGTGTTTTTCAGCCCGAAATAAACGCGTTTTTTCAAACAGCTGAATCTACTTGTAACAGCAAGGCTCAGAAGTGCCCACACACTCAGCCTTTAACCCCAGTGTGCAGAAAGGGTCAAAACGTGTTTTTCAGCAGAAATAAACATGTTTCTGCAAGTTTGGTCAACCCCATATAAGTTATGGGGCAGTAACATCACACTTTTCAAAACGTGTTTTTCAGCCCGAAATAAACGCGTTTTTTCAGACAACTGAATCTCCTTGTAACAGCAAGGCTCAGAAGAGCCCACACACTAAGCCCTTAACCCCAGTGTGCAGAAAGGGTCAAAACGTGTTTTTCAGCAGAAATAAACATGTTTCTGCAAGTTTGGTCAACCCCATGTAAGTTATGGGGCAGTAACATCACACTTTTCAAAACGTGTTTTTCAGCCCGAAATAAACTCGTTTTTTCAGACAACTGAATCTCCTTGTAACAGCAAGGCTCAGAAGAGCCCACACACTCAGCCCTTAACCCCAGTGTGCAGAAAGGGTCAAAACGTGTTTTTCAGCAGAAATAAACATGTTTCTGCAAGTTTGGTCAACCCCATGTAAGTTATGGGGCAGTAACATCACACTTTTCAAAACGTGTTTTTCAGCCCGAAATAAACGCGTTTTTTCAGACAACTGAATCTCCTTGTAACAGCAAGGCTCAGAAGTGCCCACACACTCAGCCCTTAACCCCAGTGTGCAGAAAGGGTCAAAACGTGTTTTTCAGCAGAAATAAACATGTTTCTGCAAGTTTGGTCAACCCCATGTAAGTTATGGGGCAGTAACATCACACTTTTCAAAACGTGTTTTTCAGCCCGAAATAAACGCGTTTTTTCAGACAACTGAATCTCCTTGTAACAGCAAGGCTCAGAAGAGCCCACACACTCAGCCCTTAACCCCAGTGTGCAGAAAGGGTCAAAACGTGTTTTTCAGCAGAAATAAACATGTTTCTGCAAGTTTGGTCAACCCCATGTAAGTTATGGGGCAGTAACATCACACTTTTCAAAACGTGTTTTTCAGCCCGACATAAAAGCGTTTTTTCAGACAACTGAATCTCCTTGTAACAGCAAGGCTCAGAAGTGCCCACACACTCAGCCCTTAACCCCAGTGTGCAGAAAGGGTCAAAACGTGTTTTTCAGCAGAAATAAACATGTTTCTGCAAGTTTGGTCAACCCCATGTTGTCACGGACGTCCAAAGGGACAAACCGTGGGGAGCAGGAGAGCGGAAAAAGACCCATATGCGTAGCGGCGATACGGGAAAAAGGCCCGGGCTCATAGTGCAAAGAGTTCAGGAATGCCGTATAGAAACCTATGCCCTCAGGGAGCGGACGTGGGGCGCCCTGGTGCTAGGCGGGTCTCAGGACATCCGAACGTCAATGCTGAGCCAGGACAGAGTGCAAGACCCGGAAATATATAGCCCAAGGGAAAGAGAGGGACAGGAAGGACAGCAGACCGGAAACTAGGGACAGGACAGAGAAGGAGCGCCCTCTGTCTGCAGAGGGCGTGACAGTACCCCCCCCTTCATGGGCGGCTCCCGACGCCCATACAAATAAATAAGCTGCACAGCACTGGGGGGAGGAAAAACCTCATTTAACTGAAAGGAAACCTCCGGGAATCCACGGCTGAGAGCTACCCCTTCCTCCGGGGTATAAACCTTTATTAGGTGGAGGAAGGGGGGGTAGAGAAGAGCTCCGGAGACTAAAAACAAAAAAGTACACAAGCACAAACACAACAGACAAAAACCTGGGAAAGGCCAGGGAGACAAACCACAAAAAACATATAGGAACCAAAAACAGGTAGGAACCACAGTTCCGAGACACAGAGAGCAGGGGGGACCAAAAAGGAGGGGAAACCAGGAAGAAAAAAATCAAAACAAAAAGGCAAAAAACAAGAAAAAAAGAACACAAAAACCCCGGGGAAAAAATACCGCAGACTGGGCAAATGGCACGTTCACATTCTAACGCTAATATCGGAGTGGACAACCTGAGGAAAGCCAGACCGAAGCCCGCTCACAGACACAGATGCCCGGAGTGATATCCAGCGAAAGGCATGGAGGAACGGCAGAAAGCTTACCATTCTATCACTGATATCGGAGAGAGCCAGACCAGGAAGAGCCAGGCACGAGAACCCGCTCCAGACACAGAAGCTCGGAGTGATATCCAGTAATCAGAATAGGCAAGCCAGCTCAACATTCAATCACTGATATCGGAGTGATCTACCCGAGGAAAGCCAGGTACAGGACCCGCTCACAGGCACGGAAGATCGGAGTGATATCCAGTGATTAGAATAGAGGAACTGAAAAAAAAAAAACAGCCCAGAGAACAAGAAAAAAAAAAAAACTGCGGCAAGACAAAAAAAAAAAGCACCGCTCGCGGGGTCAGTAGGTGGCTCAGCATTCTGTCACGGACGTCCAAAGGGACAAACCGTGGGGAGCAGGAGAGCGGAAAAAGACCCATATGCGTAGCGGCGATACGGGAAAAAGGCCCGGGCTCATAGTGCAAAGAGTTCAGGAATGCCGTATAGAAACCTATGCCCTCAGGGAGCGGACGTGGGGCGCCCTGGTGCTAGGCGGGTCTCAGGACATCCGAACGTCAATGCTGAGCCAGGACAGAGTGCAAGACCCGGAAATATATAGCCCAAGGGAAAGAGAGGGACAGGAAGGACAGCAGACCGGAAACTAGTGACAGGACAGAGAAGGAGCGCCCTCTGTCTGCAGAGGGCGTGACACATGTAAGTTATGGGGCAGTAACATCACACTTTTCAAAACGTGTTTTTCAGCCCGAAATAAACGCGTTTTTTCAGACAACTGAATCTCCTTGTAACAGCAAGGCTCAGAAGTGCCCACACACTCAGCCCTTAACCCCAGTGTGCAGAAAGGGTCAAAACGTGTTTTTCAGCAGAAATAAACATGTTTCTGCAAGTTTGGTCAACCCCATGTAAGTTATGGGGCAGTAACATCACACTTTTCAAAACGTGTTTTTCAGCCCGAAATAAACGCGTTTTTTCAGACTACTGAATCTCCTTGTAACAGCAAGGCTCAGAAGAGCCCACACACTCAGCCCTTAACCCCAGTGTGCAGAAAGGGTCAAAACGTGTTTTTCAGCAGAAATAAACATGTTTCTGCAAGTTTGGTCAACCCCATGTAAGTTATGGGGCAGTAACATCACACTTTTCAAAACGTGTTTTTCAGCCCGAAATAAACGCGTTTTTTCAGACAACTGAATCTCCTTGTAACAGCAAGGCTCAGAAGTTCCCACACACTCATCCCTTAACCCCAGTGTGCAGAAAGGGTCAAAACGTGTTTTTCAGCAGAAATAAACATGTTTCTGCAAGTTTGGTCAACCCCATGTAAGTTATGGGGCAGTAACAGCACACTTTTCAAAACGTGTTTTTTAGCCCGAAATAAACGCGTTTTTTCAGACAACTGAATCCCCTTGTAACAGCAAGGCTCAGAAGAGCCCACACACTAAGCCCTTAACCCCAGTGTGCAGAAAGGGTCAAAACGTGTTTTTCAGCAGAAATAAACATGTTTCTGCAAGTTTGGTCAACCCCATGTAAGTTATGGGGCAGTAACATCACACTTTTCAAAACGTGTTTTTCAGCCCGAAATAAACGCGTTTTTTCAAACAGCTGAATCTACTTGTAACAGCAAGGCTCAGAAGTGCCCACACACTCAGCCTTTAACCCCAGTGTGCAGAAAGGGTCAAAACGTGTTTTTCAGCAGAAATAAACATGTTTCTGCAAGTTTGGTCAACCCCATATAAGTTATGGGGCAGTAACATCACACTTTTCAAAACGTGTTTTTCAGCCCGAAATAAACGCGTTTTTTCAGACAACTGAATCTCCTTGTAACAGCAAGGCTCAGAAGAGCCCACACACTAAGCCCTTAACCCCAGTGTGCAGAAAGGGTCAAAACGTGTTTTTCAGCAGAAATAAACATGTTTCTGCAAGTTTGGTCAACCCCATGTAAGTTATGGGGCAGTAACATCACACTTTTCAAAACGTGTTTTTCAGCCCGAAATAAACGCGTTTTTTCAGACAACTGAATCTCCTTGTAACAGCAAGGCTCAGAAGTGCCCACACACTCAGCCCTTAACCCCAGTGTGCAGAAAGGGTCAAAACGTGTTTTGAAGCAGAAATAAACATGTTTCTGCAAGTTTGGTCAACCCCATGTAAGTTATGGGGCAGTAACATCACACTTTTCAAAACGTGTTTTTCAGCCCGAAATAAACTCGTTTTTTCAGACAGCTGAATCTACTTGTAACAGCAAGGCTCAGAAGTGCCCACACACTCAGCCCTTAACCCCCGTGTGCAGAAAGGGTCAAAACGTGTTTTTCAGCAGAAATAAACATGTTTCTGCAAGTTTGGTCAACCCCATGTAAGTTATGGGGCAGTAACATCACACTTTTCAAAACGTGTTTTTCAGCCCGAAATAAACGCATTTTTCAGACAACTGAATCTCCTTGTAACAGCAAGGCTCAGAAGTGCCCACACACTCAGCCCTTAACCCCAGTGTGCAGAAAGGGTCAAAACGTGTTTTTCAGCAGAAATAAACATGTTTCTGCAAGTTTGGTCAACCCCATGTAAGTTATGGGGCATTAACATCACACTTTTCAAAACGTGTTTTTCAGCCCGAAATAAACGCGTTTTTTCAGACTACTGAATCTCCTTGTAACAGCAAGGCTCAGAAGAGCCCACACACTCAGCCCTTAACCCCAGTGTGCAGAAAGGGTCAAAACGTGTTTTTCAGCAGAAATAAACATGTTTCTGCAAGTTTGGTCAACCCCATGTACGTTATGGGGCAGTAACATCACACTTTTCAAAACGTGTTTTTCAGCCCGAAATAAACGCGTTTTTTCAGACAACTGAATCTCCTTGTAACAGCAAGGCTCAGAAGTGCCCACACACTCAGCCCTTAACCCCAGTGTGCAGAAAGGGTCAAAACGTGTTTTTCAGCAGAAATAAACATGTTTCTGCAAGTTTGGTCAACCCCATGTACGTTATGGGGCAGTAACATCACACTTTTCAAAACGTGTTTTTCAGCCCGAAATAAACGCATTTTTCAGACAACTGAATCTCCTTGTAACAGCAAGGCTCAGAAGTGCCCACACACTCAGCCCTTAACCCCAGTGTGCAGAAAGGGTCAAAACGTGTTTTTCAGCAGAAATAAACATGTTTCTGCAAGTTTGGTCAACCCCATGTAAGTTATGGGGCATTAACATCACACTTTTCAAAACGTGTTTTTCAGCCCGAAATAAACGCGTTTTTTCAGACTACTGAATCTCCTTGTAACAGCAAGGCTCAGAAGAGCCCACACACTCAGCCCTTAACCCCAGTGTGCAGAAAGGGTCAAAACGTGTTTTTCAGCAGAAATAAACATGTTTCTGCAAGTTTGGTCAACCCCATGTACGTTATGGGGCAGTAACATCACACTTTTCAAAACGTGTTTTTCAGCCCGAAATAAACGCGTTTTTTCAGACAACTGAATCTCCTTGTAACAGCAAGGCTCAGAAGTGCCCACACACTCAGCCCTTAACCCCAGTGTGCAGAAAGGGTCAAAACGTGTTTTTCAGCAGAAATAAACATGTTTCTGCAAGTTTGGTCAACCCCATGTAAGTTATGGGGCAGTAACATCACACTTTTCAAAACGTGTTTTTCAGCCCGAAATAAACGCGTTTTTTCAGACAGCTGAATCTACTTGTAACAGCAAGGCTCAGAAGTGCCCACACACTCAGCCCTTAACCCCAGTGTGCAGAAAGGGTCAAAACGTGTTTTTCAGCAGAAATAAACATGTTTCTGCAATTTTGGTCAACCCCATGTAAGTTATGGGGTAGTAACATCACACTTTTCAAAACGTGTTTTTCAGCCCGAAATAAACGCGTTTTTTCAAACAGCTGAATCTACTTGTAACAGCAAGGCTCAGAAGTGCCCACACACTCAGCCTTTAACCCCAGTGTGCAGAAAGGGTCAAAACGTGTTTTTCAGCAGAAATAAACATGTTTCTGCAAGTTTGGTCAACCCCATATAAGTTATGGGGCAGTAACATCACACTTTTCAAAACGTGTTTTTCAGCCCGAAATAAACGCGTTTTTTCAGACAACTGAATCTCCTTGTAACAGCAAGGCTCAGAAGAGCCCACACACTAAGCCCTTAACCCCAGTGTGCAGAAAGGGTCAAAACGTGTTTTTCAGCAGAAATAAACATGTTTCTGCAAGTTTGGTCAACCCCATGTAAGTTATGGGGCAGTAACATCACACTTTTCAAAACGTGTTTTTCAGCCCGAAATAAACTCGTTTTTTCAGACAGCTGAATCTACTTGTAACAGCAAGGCTCAGAAGTGCCCACACACTCAGCCCTTAACCCCAGTGTGCAGAAAGGGTCAAAACGTGTTTTTCAGCAGAAATAAACATGTTTCTGCAAGTTTGGTCAACCCCATGTAAGTTATGGGGCAGTAACATCACACTTTTCAAAACGTGTTTTTCAGCCCGAAATAAACGCGTTTTTTCAGACAACTGAATCTCCTTGTAACAGCAAGGCTCAGAAGTGCCCACACACTCAGCCCTTAACCCCAGTGTGCAGAAAGGGTCAAAACGTGTTTTTCAGCAGAAATAAACATGTTTCTGCAAGTTTGGTCAACCCCATGTAAGTTATGGGGCAGTAACATCACACTTTTCAAAACGTGTTTTTCAGCCCGAAATAAACGCGTTTTTTCAGACAGCTGAATCTACTTGTAACAGCAAGGCTCAGAAGTGCCCACACACTCAGCCCTTAACCCCAGTGTGCAGAAAGGGTCAAAACGTGTTTTTCAGCAGAAATAAACATGTTTCTGCAAGTTTGGTCAACCCCATGTAAGTTATGGGGCAGTAACATCACACTTTTCAAAACGTGTTTTTCAGCCCGAAATAAACGCGTTTTTTCAAACAGCTGAATCTACTTGTAACAGCAAGGCTCAGAAGTGCCCACACACTCAGCCTTTAACCCCAGTGTGCAGAAAGGGTCAAAACGTGTTTTTCAGCAGAAATAAACATGTTTCTGCAAGTTTGGTCAACCCCATATAAGTTATGGGGCAGTAACATCACACTTTTCAAAACGTGTTTTTCAGCCCGACATAAAAGCGTTTTTTCAGACAACTGAATCTCCTTGTAACAGCAAGGCTCAGAAGAGCCCACACACTCAGCCCTTAACCCCAGTGTGCAGAAAGGGTCAAAACGTGTTTTTCAGCAGAAATAAACATGTTTCTGCAAGTTTGGTCAACCCCATGTAAGTTATGGGGCAGTAACATCACACTTTTCAAAACGTGTTTTTCAGCCCGAAATAAACGCGTTTTTTCAGACAACTGAATCTCCTTGTAACAGCAAGGCTCAGAAGAGCCCACACACTCAGCCCTTAACCCCAGTGTGCAGAAAGGGTCAAAACGTGTTTTTCAGAAGAAATAAACATGTTTCTGCAAGTTTGGTCAACCCCATGTAAGTTATGGGGCAGTAACATCACACTTTTCAAAACGTGTTTTTCAGCCCGAAATAAACGCGTTTTTTCAGACAACTGAATCTCCTTGTAACAGCAAGGCTCAGAAGAGCCCACACACTCAGCCCTTAACCCCAGTGTGCAGAAAGGGTCAAAACGTGTTTTTCAGCAGAAATAAACATGTTTCTGCAAGTTTGGTCAACCCCATGTAAGTTATGGGGCAGTAACATCACACTTTTCAAAACGTGTTTTTCAGCCCGACATAAAAGCGTTTTTTCAGACAACTGAATCTCCTTGTAACAGCAAGGCTCAGAAGTGCCCACACACTCAGCCCTTAACCCCAGTGTGCAGAAAGGGTCAAAACGTGTTTTTCAGCAGAAATAAACATGTTTCTGCAAGTTTGGTCAACCCCATGTAAGTTATGGGGCAGTAACATCACACTTTTGAAAACGTGTTTTTCAGCCCGAAATAAACGCGTTTTTTCAGACAACTGAATCTCCTTGTAACAGCAAGGCTCAGAAGTGCCCACACACTCAGCCCTTAACCCCAGTGTGCAGAAAGGGTCAAAACGTGTTTTGAAGCAGAAATAAACATGTTTCTGCAAGTTTGGTCAACCCCATGTAAGTTATGGGGCAGTAACATCACACTTTTCAAAACGTGTTTTTCAGCCCGAAATAAACTCGTTTTTTCAGACAGCTGAATCTACTTGTAACAGCAAGGCTCAGAAGTGCCCACACACTCAGCCCTTAACCCCCGTGTGCAGAAAGGGTCAAAACGTGTTTTTCAGCAGAAATAAACATGTTTCTGCAAGTTTGGTCAACCCCATGTAAGTTATGGGGCAGTAACATCACACTTTTCAAAACGTGTTTTTCAGCCCGAAATAAACGCATTTTTCAGACAACTGAATCTCCTTGTAACAGCAAGGCTCAGAAGTGCCCACACACTCAGCCCTTAACCCCAGTGTGCAGAAAGGGTCAAAACGTGTTTTTCAGCAGAAATAAACATGTTTCTGCAAGTTTGGTCAACCCCATGTAAGTTATGGGGCATTAACATCACACTTTTCAAAACGTGTTTTTCAGCCCGAAATAAACGCGTTTTTTCAGACTACTGAATCTCCTTGTAACAGCAAGGCTCAGAAGAGCCCACACACTCAGCCCTTAACCCCAGTGTGCAGAAAGGGTCAAAACGTGTTTTTCAGCAGAAATAAACATGTTTCTGCAAGTTTGGTCAACCCCATGTACGTTATGGGGCAGTAACATCACACTTTTCAAAACGTGTTTTTCAGCCCGAAATAAACGCGTTTTTTCAGACAACTGAATCTCCTTGTAACAGCAAGGCTCAGAAGAGCCCACACACTAAGCCCTTAACCCCAGTGTGCAGAAAGGGTCAAAACGTGTTTTTCAGCAGAAATAAACATGTTTCTGCAAGTTTGGTCAACCCCATGTAAGTTATGGGGCAGTAACATCACACTTTTCAAAACGTGTTTTTCAGCCCGAAATAAACTCGTTTTTTCAGACAGCTGAATCTACTTGTAACAGCAAGGCTCAGAAGTGCCCACACACTCAGCCCTTAACCCCAGTGTGCAGAAAGGGTCAAAACGTGTTTTTCAGCAGAAATAAACATGTTTCTGCAAGTTTGGTCAACCCCATGTAAGTTATGGGGCAGTAACATCACACTTTTCAAAACGTGTTTTTCAGCCCGAAATAAACGCGTTTTTTCAGACAACTGAATCTCCTTGTAACAGCAAGGCTCAGAAGTGCCCACACACTCAGCCCTTAACCCCAGTGTGCAGAAAGGGTCAAATCGTGTTTTTCAGCAGAAATAAACATGTTTCTGCAAGTTTGGTCAACCCCATGTAAGTTATGGGGCAGTAACATCACACTTTTCAAAACGTGTTTTTCAGCCCGAAATAAACGCGTTTTTTCAGACAGCTGAATCTACTTGTAACAGCAAGGCTCAGAAGTGCCCACACACTCAGCCCTTAACCCCAGTGTGCAGAAAGGGTCAAAACGTGTTTTTCAGCAGAAATAAACATGTTTCTGCAAGTTTGGTCAACCCCATGTAAGTTATGGGGCAGTAACATCACACTTTTCAAAACGTGTTTTTCAGCCCGAAATAAACGCGTTTTTTCAAACAGCTGAATCTACTTGTAACAGCAAGGCTCAGAAGTGCCCACACACTCAGCCTTTAACCCCAGTGTGCAGAAAGGGTCAAAACGTGTTTTTCAGCAGAAATAAACATGTTTCTGCAAGTTTGGTCAACCCCATATAAGTTATGGGGCAGTAACATCACACTTTTCAAAACGTGTTTTTCAGCCCGACATAAAAGCGTTTTTTCAGACAACTGAATCTCCTTGTAACAGCAAGGCTCAGAAGAGCCCACACACTCAGCCCTTAACCCCAGTGTGCAGAAAGGGTCAAAACGTGTTTTTCAGCAGAAATAAACATGTTTCTGCAAGTTTGGTCAACCCCATGTAAGTTATGGGGCAGTAACATCACACTTTTCAAAACGTGTTTTTCAGCCCGAAATAAACGCGTTTTTTCAGACAACTGAATCTCCTTGTAACAGCAAGGCTCAGAAGAGCCCACACACTCAGCCCTTAACCCCAGTGTGCAGAAAGGGTCAAAACGTGTTTTTCAGAAGAAATAAACATGTTTCTGCAAGTTTGGTCAACCCCATGTAAGTTATGGGGCAGTAACATCACACTTTTCAAAACGTGTTTTTCAGCCCGAAATAAACGCGTTTTTTCAGACAACTGAATCTCCTTGTAACAGCAAGGCTCAGAAGAGCCCACACACTCAGCCCTTAACCCCAGTGTGCAGAAAGGGTCAAAACGTGTTTTTCAGCAGAAATAAACATGTTTCTGCAAGTTTGGTCAACCCCATGTAAGTTATGGGGCAGTAACATCACACTTTTCAAAACGTGTTTTTCAGCCCGACATAAAAGCGTTTTTTCAGACAACTGAATCTCCTTGTAACAGCAAGGCTCAGAAGTGCCCACACACTCAGCCCTTAACCCCAGTGTGCAGAAAGGGTCAAAACGTGTTTTTCAGCAGAAATAAACATGTTTCTGCAAGTTTGGTCAACCCCATGTAAGTTATGGGGCAGTAACATCACACTTTTCAAAACGTGTTTTTCAGCCCGAAATAAACGCGTTTTTTCAGACAACTGAATCTCCTTGTAACAGCAAGGCTCAGAAGTGCCCACACACTCAGCCCTTAACCCCAGTGTGCAGAAAGGGTCAAAACGTGTTTTTCAGCAGAAATAAACATGTTTCTGCAAGTTTGGTCAACCCCATGTAAGTTATGGGGCAGTAACATCACACTTTTCAAAACGTGTTTTTCAGCCCGAAATAAACGCGTTTTTTCAAACAGCTGAATCTACTTGTAACAGCAAGGCTCAGAAGTGCCCACACACTCAGCCTTTAACCCCAGTGTGCAGAAAGGGTCAAAACGTGTTTTTCAGCAGAAATAAACATGTTTCTGCAAGTTTGGTCAACCCCATATAAGTTATGGGGCAGTAACATCACACTTTTCAAAACGTGTTTTTCAGCCCGAAATAAACGCGTTTTTTCAGACAACTGAATCTCCTTGTAACAGCAAGGCTCAGAAGAGCCCACACACTAAGCCCTTAACCCCAGTGTGCAGAAAGGGTCAAAACGTGTTTTTCAGCAGAAATAAACATGTTTCTGCAAGTTTGGTCAACCCCATGTAAGTTATGGGGCAGTAACATCACACTTTTCAAAACGTGTTTTTCAGCCCGAAATAAACTCGTTTTTTCAGACAGCTGAATCTACTTATAACAGCAAGGCTCAGAAGTGCCCACACACTCAGCCCTTAACCCCAGTGTGCAGAAAGGGTCAAAACGTGTTTTTCAGCAGAAATAAACATGTTTCTGCAAGTTTGGTCAACCCCATGTAAGTTATGGGGCAGTAACATCACACTTTTCAAAACGTGTTTTTCAGCCCGAAATAAACGCGTTTTTTCAGACAACTGAATCTCCTTGTAACAGCAAGGCTCAGAAGTGCCCACATACTCAGCCCTTAACCCCAGTGTGCAGAAAGGGTCAAAACGTGTTTTTCAGCCGAAATAAACATGTTTCTGCAAGTTTGGTCAACCCCATGTAAGTTATGGGGCAGTAACATCACACTTTTCAAAACGTGTTTTTCAGCCCGAAATAAACTCGTTTTTTCAGACAGCTGAATCTACTTGTAACAGCAAGGCTCAGAAGTGCCCACACACTCAGCCCTTAACCCCAGTGTGCAGAAAGGGTCAAAACGTGTTTTTCAGCAGAAATAAACATGTTTCTGCAAGTTTGGTCAACCCCATGTAAGTTATGGGGCTGTAACATCACACTTTTCAAAACGTGTTTTTCAGCCCGAAATAAACGCGTTTTTTCAGACAACTGAATCTCCTTGTAACAGCAAGGCTCAGAAGTGCCCACACACTCAGCCCTTAACCCCAGTGTGCAGAAAGGGTCAAAACGTGTTTTTCAGCAGAAATAAACATGTTTCTGCAAGTTTGGTCAACCCCATGTAAGTTATGGGGCAGTAACATCACACTTTTCAAAACGTGTTTTTCAGCCCGAAATAAACGCGTTTTTTCAGACAGCTGAATCTACTAGTAACAGCAAGGCTCAGAAGTTCCCACACACTCATCCCTTAACCCCAGTGTGCAGAAAGGGTCAAAACGTGTTTTTCAGCAGAAATAAACATGTTTCTGCAAGTTTGGTCAACCCCATGTAAGTTATGGGGCAGTAACAGCACACTTTTCAAAACGTGTTTTTCAGCCCGAAATAAACGCGTTTTTTCAGACAACTGAATCTCCTTGTAACAGCAAGGCTCAGAAGAGCCCACACACTAAGCCCTTAACCCCAGTGTGCAGAAAGGGTCAAAACGTGTTTTTCAGCAGAAATAAACATGTTTCTGCAAGTTTGGTCAACCCCATGTAAGTTATGGGGCAGTAACATCACACTTTTCAAAACGTGTTTTTCAGCCCGAAATAAACGCGTTTTTTCAAACAGCTGAATCTACTTGTAACAGCAAGGCTCAGAAGTGCCCACACACTCAGCCTTTAACCCCAGTGTGCAGAAAGGGTCAAAACGTGTTTTTCAGCAGAAATAAACATGTTTCTGCAAGTTTGGTCAACCCCATATAAGTTATGGGGCAGTAACATCACACTTTTCAAAACGTGTTTTTCAGCCCGAAATAAACGCGTTTTTTCAGACAACTGAATCTCCTTGTAACAGCAAGGCTCAGAAGAGCCCACACACTAAGCCCTTAACCCCAGTGTGCAGAAAGGGTCAAAACGTGTTTTTCAGCAGAAATAAACATGTTTCTGCAAGTTTGGTCAACCCCATGTAAGTTATGGGGCAGTAACATCACACTTTTCAAAACGTGTTTTTCAGCCCGAAATAAACTCGTTTTTTCAGACAGCTGAATCTACTTGTAACAGCAAGGCTCAGAAGTGCCCACACACTCAGCCCTTAACCCCAGTGTGCAGAAAGGGTCAAAACGTGTTTTTCAGCAGAAATAAACATGTTTCTGCAAGTTTGGTCAACCCCATGTAAGTTATGGGGCAGTAACATCACACTTTTCAAAACGTGTTTTTCAGCCCGAAATAAACGCGTTTTTTCAGACTACTGAATCTCCTTGTAACAGCAAGGCTCAGAAGAGCCCACACACTCAGCCCTTAACCCCAGTGTGCAGAAAGGGTCAAAACGTGTTTTTCAGCAGAAATAAACATGTTTCTGCAAGTTTGGTCAACCCCATGTAAGTTATGGGGCAGTAACATCACACTTTTCAAAACGTGTTTTTCAGCCCGAAATAAACGCGTTTTTTCAGACAACTGAATCTCCTTGTAACAGCAAGGCTCAGAAGTGCCCACACACTCAGCCCTTAACCCCAGTGTGCAGAAAGGGTCAAAACATGTTTTTCAGCAGAAATAAACATGTTTCTGCAAGTTTGGTCAACCCCATGTAAGTTATGGGGCAGTAACATCACACTTTTCAAAACGTGTTTTTCAGCCCGAAAAAAACGCGTTTTTTCAGACAGCTGAATCTCCTTGTAACAGCAAGGCTCAGAAGAGCCCACACACTCAGCCCTTAACCCCAGTGTGCAGAAAGGGTCAAAACGTGTTTTTCAGCAGAAATAAACATGTTTCTGCAAGTTTGGTCAACCCCATGTAAGTTATGGGGCAGTAACATCACACTTTTCAAAACGTGTTTTTCAGCCCGAAATAAACGCGTTTTTTCAGACAACTGAATCTCCTTGTAACAGCAAGGCTCAGAAGTGCCCACACACTCAGCCCTTAACCCCAGTGTGCAGAAAGGGTCAAAACGTGTTTTTCAGCAGAAATAAACATGTTTCTGCAAGTTTGGTCAACCCCATGTAAGTTATGGGGCAGTAACATCACACTTTTCAAAACGTGTTTTTCAGCCCGAAATAAACGCGTTTTTTCAGACAACTGAATCTCCTTGTAACAGCAAGGCTCAGAAGAGCCCACACACTCAGCCCTTAACCCCAGTGTGCAGAAAGGGTCAAAACGTGTTTTTCAGCAGAAATAAACATGTTTCTGCAAGTTTGGTCAACCCCATGTAAGTTATGGGGCAGTAACATCACACTTTTCAAAACGTGTTTTTCAGCCCGACATAAAAGCGTTTTTTCAGACAACTGAATCTCCTTGTAACAGCAAGGCTCAGAAGTGCCCACACACTCAGCCCTTAACCCCAGTGTGCAGAAAGGGTCAAAACGTGTTTTTCAGCAGAAATAAACATGTTTCTGCAAGTTTGGTCAACCCCATGTAAGTTATGGGGCAGTAACATCACACTTTTCAAAACGTGTTTTTCAGCCCGAAATAAACGCGTTTTTTCAGACAGCTGAATCTACTAGTAACAGCAAGGCTCAGAAGTTCCCACACACTCATCCCTTAACCCCAGTGTGCAGAAAGGGTCAAAACGTGTTTTTCAGCAGAAATAAACATGTTTCTGCAAGTTTGGTCAACCCCATGTAAGTTATGGGGCAGTAACAGCACACTTTTCAAAACGTGTTTTTCAGCCCGAAATAAACGCGTTTTTTCAGACAACTGAATCTCCTTGTAACAGCAAGGCTCAGAAGAGCCCACACACTAAGCCCTTAACCCCAGTGTGCAGAAAGGGTCAAAACGTGTTTTTCAGCAGAAATAAACATGTTTCTGCAAGTTTGGTCAACCCCATGTAAGTTATGGGGCAGTAACATCACACTTTTCAAAACGTGTTTTTCAGCCCGAAATAAACGCGTTTTTTTCAAACAGCTGAATCTACTTGTAACAGCAAGGCTCAGAAGTGCCCACACACTCAGCCTTTAACCCCAGTGTGCAGAAAGGGTCAAAACGTGTTTTTCAGCAGAAATAAACATGTTTCTGCAAGTTTGGTCAACCCCATATAAGTTATGGGGCAGTAACATCACACTTTTCAAAACGTGTTTTTCAGCCCGAAATAAACGCGTTTTTTCAGACAACTGAATCTCCTTGTAACAGCAAGGCTCAGAAGAGCCCACACACTAAGCCCTTAACCCCAGTGTGCAGAAAGGGTCAAAACGTGTTTTTCAGCAGAAATAAACATGTTTCTGCAAGTTTGGTCAACCCCATGTAAGTTATGGGGCAGTAACATCACACTTTTCAAAACGTGTTTTTCAGCCCGAAATAAACTCGTTTTTTCAGACAGCTGAATCTACTTGTAACAGCAAGGCTCAGAAGTGCCCACACACTCAGCCCTTAACCCCAGTGTGCAGAAAGGGTCAAAACGTGTTTTTCAGCAGAAATAAACATGTTTCTGCAAGTTTGGTCAACCCCATGTAAGTTATGGGGCAGTAACATCACACTTTTCAAAACGTGTTTTTCAGCCCGAAATAAACGCGTTTTTTCAGACTACTGAATCTCCTTGTAACAGCAAGGCTCAGAAGAGCCCACACACTCAGCCCTTAACCCCAGTGTGCAGAAAGGGTCAAAACGTGTTTTTCAGCAGAAATAAACATGTTTCTGCAAGTTTGGTCAACCCCATGTAAGTTATGGGGCAGTAACATCACACTTTTCAAAACGTGTTTTTCAGCCCGAAATAAACGCGTTTTTTCAGACAACTGAATCTCCTTGTAACAGCAAGGCTCAGAAGTGCCCACACACTCAGCCCTTAACCCCAGTGTGCAGAAAGGGTCAAAACATGTTTTTCAGCAGAAATAAACATGTTTCTGCAAGTTTGGTCAACCCCATGTAAGTTATGGGGCAGTAACATCACACTTTTCAAAACGTGTTTTTCAGCCCGAAAAAAACGCGTTTTTTCAGACAGCTGAATCTCCTTGTAACAGCAAGGCTCAGAAGTGCCCACACACTCAGCCCTTAACCCCAGTGTGCAGAAAGGGTCAAAACGTGTTTTTCAGCAGAAATAAACATGTTTCTGCAAGTTTGGTCAACCCCATGTAAGTTATGGGGCAGTAACATCACACTTTTCAAAACGTGTTTTTCAGCCCGAAATAAACGCGTTTTTTCAGACTACTGAATCTCCTTGTAACAGCAAGGCTCAGAAGAGCCCACACACTCAGCCCTTAACCCCAGTGTGCAGAAAGGGTCAAAACGTGTTTTTCAGCAGAAATAAACATGTTTCTGCAAGTTTGGTCAACCCCATGTAAGTTATGGGGCAGTAACATCACACTTTTCAAAACGTGTTTTTCAGCCCGAAATAAACGCGTTTTTTCAGACAACTGAATCTCCTTGTAACAGCAAGGCTCAGAAGTGCCCACACACTCAGCCCTTAACCCCAGTGTGCAGAAAGGGTCAAAACATGTTTTTCAGCAGAAATAAACATGTTTCTGCAAGTTTGGTCAACCCCATGTAAGTTATGGGGCAGTAACATCACACTTTTCAAAACGTGTTTTTCAGCCCGAAATAAACTCGTTTTTTCAGACAGCTGAATCTACTTGTAACAGCAAGGCTCAGAAGTGCCCACACACTCAGCCCTTAACCCCAGTGTGCAGAAAGGGTCAAAACGTGTTTTTCAGCAGAAATAAACATGTTTCTGCAAGTTTGGTCAACCCCATGTAAGTTATGGGGCAGTAACATCACACTTTTCAAAACGTGTTTTTCAGCCCGAAATAAACGCGTTTTTTCAGACAACTGAATCTCCTTGTAACAGCAAGGCTCAGAAGTGCCCACACACTCAGCCCTTAACCCCAGTGTGCAGAAAGGGTCAAAACGTGTTTTTCAGCAGAAATAAACATGTTTCTGCAAGTTTGGTCAACCCCATGTAAGTTATGGGGCAGTAACATCACACTTTTCAAAACGTGTTTTTCAGCCCGAAATAAACGCGTTTTTTCAGACTACTTTTTCTCCTTGTAACAGCAAGGCTCAGAAGAGCCCACACACTCAGCCCTTAACCCCAGTGTGCAGAAAGGGTCAAAACGTGTTTTTCAGCAGAAATAAACATGTTTCTGCAAGTTTGGTCAACCCCATGTAAGTTATGGGGCAGTAACATCACACTTTTCAAAACGTGTTTTTCAGCCCGAAATAAACGCGTTTTTTCAGACAACTGAATCTCCTTGTAACAGCAAGGCTCAGAAGTGCCCACACACTCAGCCCTTAACCCCAGTGTGCAGAAAGGGTCAAAACGTGTTTTTCAGCAGAAATAAACATGTTTCTGCAAGTTTGGTCAACCCCATGTAAGTTATGGGGCAGTAACATCACACTTTTCAAAACGTGTTTTTCAGCCCGAAATAAACGCGTTTTTTCAGACAACTGAATCTCCTTGTAACAGCAAGGCTCAGAAGTGCCCACACACTCAGCCCTTAACCCCAGTGTGCAGAAAGGGTCAAAACGTGTTTTTCAGCAGAAATAAACATGTTTCTGCAAGTTTGGTCAACCCCATGTAAGTTATGGGGCAGTAACATCACACTTTTCAAAACGTGTTTTTCAGCCCGAAATAAACGCGTTTTTTCAAACAGCTGAATCTACTTGTAACAGCAAGGCTCAGAAGTGCCCACACACTCAGCCTTTAACCCCAGTGTGCAGAAAGGGTCAAAACGTGTTTTTCAGCAGAAATAAACATGTTTCTGCAAGTTTGGTCAACCCCATATAAGTTATGGGGCAGTAACATCACACTTTTCAAAACGTGTTTTTCAGCCCGAAATAAACGCGTTTTTTCAGACAACTGAATCTCCTTGTAACAGCAAGGCTCAGAAGAGCCCACACACTAAGCCCTTAACCCCAGTGTGCAGAAAGGGTCAAAACGTGTTTTTCAGCAGAAATAAACATGTTTCTGCAAGTTTGGTCAACCCCATGTAAGTTATGGGGCAGTAACATCACACTTTTCAAAACGTGTTTTTCAGCCCGAAAAAAACGCGTTTTTTCAGACAACTGAATCTCCTTGTAACAGCAAGGCTCAGAAGAGCCCACACACTCAGCCCTTAACCCCAGTGTGCAGAAAGGGTCAAAACGTGTTTTTCAGCAGAAATAAACATGTTTCTGCAAGTTTGGTCAACCCCATGTAAGTTATGGGGCAGTAACATCACACTTTTCAAAACGTGTTTTTCAGCCCGAAATAAACGCGTTTTTTCAGACAACTGAATCTCCTTGTAACAGCAAGGCTCAGAAGTGCCCACACACTCAGCCCTTAACCCCAGTGTGCAGAAAGGGTCAAAACGTGTTTTTCAGCAGAAATAAACATGTTTCTGCAAGTTTGGTCAACCCCATGTAAGTTATGGGGCAGTAACATCACACTTTTCAAAACG
>NW_028291626.1:0-39277 GCF_059453375.1 Lepisosteus platostomus | reverse complement strand
TGGGCTCTTCTGAGTCTTGCAGTTACATAGGGATTCAGTTGTCTGAAAAAACGCGTTTATTTCGGGCTGAAAAACACGTTTTCAAAAGTGTGCTGTTACTGCCCCATAACTTACATGGGGGTGACCAAACTTGCAGAAACATGTTTATTTCTGCTGAAAAACACGTTTTGACACTTTCTGCACACTGGGGTTAAGAGCTGAGTGTGTGGGCTCTTCTGAGTCTTGCAGTTACATAGGGATTCAGTTGTCTGAAAAAACGCGTTTATTTCGGGCTGAAAAACACGTTTTCAAAAGTGTGCTGTTACTGCCCCATAACTTACATGGGGGTGACCAAACTTGCAGAAACATGTTTATTTCTGCTGAAAAACACGTTTTGACACTTTCTGCACACTGGGGTTAAGAGCTGAGTGTGTGGGCTCTTCTGAGTCTTGCAGTTACATAGGGATTCAGTTGTCTGAAAAAACGCGTTTATTTCGGGCTGAAAAACACGTTTTCAAAAGTGTGCTGTTACTGCCCCATAACTTACATGGGGGTGACCAAACTTGCAGAAACATGTTTATTTCTGCTGAAAATCATGTTTTGTCACTTTCTGCACACTGGGGTTAAGAGCTGAGTGTGTGGGCTCTTCTGAGTCTTGCAGTTACATAGGGATTCAGTTGTCTGAAAAAACGCGTTTATTTCGGGCTGAAAAACACGTTTTCAAAAGTGTGCTGTTACTGCCCCATAACTTACATGGGGGTGACCAAACTTGCAGAAACATGTTTATTTCTGCTGAAAAACATGTTTTGACACTTTCTGCACACTGGGGTTAAGAGCTGAGTGTGTGGGCTCTTTTGAGCCTTGCAGTTACATAGGGATTCAGTTGTCTGAAAAAACGCGTTTATTTCGGGCTGAAAAACACGTTTTCAAAAGTGTGCTGTTACTGCCCCATAACTTACATGGGGTTGACCAAACTTGCAGAAACATGTTTATTTCTGCTGAAAATCATGTTTTGACACTTTCTGCACACTGGGGTTAAGAGCTGAGTGTGTGGGCTCTTCTGAGTCTTGCAGTTACATAGGGATTCAGTTGTCTGAAAAAACGTGTTTATTTCAGGCTGAAAAACACGTTTTCAAAAGTGTGCTGTTACTGCCCCATAACTTACATGGGGGTGACCAAACTTGCAGAAACATGTTTATTTCTGCTGAAAAACATGTTTTGACACTTTCTGCACACTGGGGTTAAGAGCTGAGTGTGTGGGCTCTTCTGAGTCTTGCAGTTACATAGGGATTCAGTTGTCTGAAAAAACGTGTTTATTTCAGGCTGAAAAACACGTTTTCAAAAGTGTGCTGTTACTGCCCCATAACTTACATGGGGGTGACCAAACTTGCAGAAACATGTTTATTTCTGCTGAAAAACACGTTTTGACACTTTCTGCACACTGGGGTTAAGAGCTGAGTGTGTGGGCTCTTCTGAGTCTTGCAGTTACATAGGGATTCAGTTGTCTGAAAAAACGCGTTTATTTCGGGCTGAAAAACACGTTTTCAAAAGTGTGCTGTTACTGCCCCATAACTTACATGGGGGTGACCAAACTTGCAGAAACATGTTTATTTCTGCTGAAAATCACGTTTTGACACTTTCTGCACACTGGGGTTAAGAGCTGAGTGTGTGGGCTCTTCTGAGTCTTGCAGTTACATAGGGATTCAGTTGTCTGAAAAAACGCGTTTATTTCGGGCTGAAAAACACGTTTTCAAAAGTGTGCTGTTACTGCCCCATAACTTACATGGGGGTGACCAAACTTGCAGAAACATGTTTATTTCTGCTGAAAAACATGTTTTGACACTTTCTGCACACTGGGGTTAAGAGCTGAGTGTGTGGGCTCTTTTGAGCCTTGCAGTTACATAGGGATTCAGTTGTCTGAAAAAACGCGTTTATTTCGGGCTGAAAAACACGTTTTCAAAAGTGTGCTGTTACTGCCCCATAACTTACATGGGGGTGACCAAACTTGCAGAAACATGTTTATTTCTGCTGAAAAACATGTTTTGACACTTTCTGCACACTGGGGTTAAGAGCTGAGTGTGTGGGCTCTTTTGAGCCTTGCAGTTACATAGGGATTCAGTTGTCTGAAAAAACGCGTTTATTTCGGGCTGAAAAACACGTTTTCAAAAGTGTGCTGTTACTGCCCCATAACTTACATGGGGGTGACCAAACTTGCAGAAACATGTTTATTTCTGCTGAAAATCATGTTTTGTCACTTTCTGCACACTGGGGTTAAGAGCTGAGTGTGTGGGCTCTTCTGAGTCTTGCAGTTACATAGGGATTCAGTTGTCTGAAAAAACGCGTTTATTTCGGGCTGAAAAACACGTTTTCAAAAGTGTGCTGTTACTGCCCCATAACTTACATGGGGGTGACCAAACTTGCAGAAACATGTTTATTTCTGCTGAAAAACATGTTTTGACACTTTCTGCACACTGGGGTTAAGAGCTGAGTGTGTGGGCTCTTTTGAGCCTTGCAGTTACATAGGGATTCAGTTGTCTGAAAAAACGCGTTTATTTCGGGCTGAAAAACACGTTTTCAAAAGTGTGCTGTTACTGCCCCATAACTTACATGGGGGTGACCAAACTTGCAGAAACATGTTTATTTCTGCTGAAAAACATGTTTTGACACTTTCTGCACACTGGGGTTAAGAGCTGAGTGTGTGGGCTCTTCTGAGTCTTGCAGTTACATAGGGATTCAGTTGTCTGAAAAAACGTGTTTATTTCAGGCTGAAAAACACGTTTTCAAAAGTGTGCTGTTACTGCCCCATAACTTACATGGGGGTGACCAAACTTGCAGAAACATGTTTATTTCTGCTGAAAAACATGTTTTGACACTTTCTGCACACTGGGGTTAAGAGCTGAGTGTGTGGGCTCTTCTGAGTCTTGCAGTTACATAGGGATTCAGTTGTCTGAAAAAACGTGTTTATTTCAGGCTGAAAAACACGTTTTCAAAAGTGTGCTGTTACTGCCCCATAACTTACATGGGGGTGACCAAACTTGCAGAAACATGTTTATTTCTGCTGAAAAACATGTTTTGACACTTTCTGCACACTGGGGTTAAGAGCTGAGTGTGTTGGCTCTTCTGAGTCTTGCAGTTACATAGGGATTCAGTTGTCTGAAAAAACGTGTTTATTTCAGGCTGAAAAACACGTTTTCAAAAGTGTGCTGTTACTGCCCCATAACTTACATGGGGGTGACCAAACTTGCAGAAACATGTTTATTTCTGCTGAAAAACATGTTTTGACACTTTCTGCACACTGGGGTTAAGAGCTGAGTGTGTGGGCTCTTCTGAGTCTTGCAGTTACATAGGGATTCAGTTGTCTGAAAAAACGCGTTTATTTCGGGCTGAAAAACACGTTTTCAAAAGTGTGCTGTTACTGCCCCATAACTTACATGGGGGTGACCAAACTTGCAGAAACATGTTTATTTCTGCTGAAAATCATGTTTTGACACTTTCTGCACACTGGGGTTAAGAGCTGAGTGTGTGGGCTCTTCTGAGTCTTGCAGTTACATAGGGATTCAGTTGTCTGAAAAAACGCGTTTATTTCGGGCTGAAAAACACGTTTTCAAAAGTGTGCTGTTACTGCCCCATAACTTACATGGGGGTGACCAAACTTGCAGAAACATGTTTATTTCTGCTGAAAATCATGTTTTGACACTTTCTGCACACTGGGGTTAAGAGCTGAGTGTGTGGGCTCTTCTGAGTCTTGCAGTTACATAGGGATTCAGTTGTCTGAAAAAACGCGTTTATTTCGGGCTGAAAAACACGTTTTCAAAAGTGTGCTGTTACTGCCCCATAACTTACATGGGGGTGACCAAACTTGCAGAAACATGTTTATTTCTGCTGAAAAACATGTTTTGACACTTTCTGCACACTGGGGTTAAGAGCTGAGTGTGTGGGCTCTTTTGAGCCTTGCAGTTACATAGGGATTCAGTTGTCTGAAAAAACGCGTTTATTTCGGGCTGAAAAACACGTTTTCAAAAGTGTGCTGTTACTGCCCCATAACTTACATGGGGTTGACCAAACTTGCAGAAACATGTTTATTTCTGCTGAAAATCATGTTTTGACACTTTCTGCACACTGGGGTTAAGAGCTGAGTGTGTGGGCTCTTCTGAGTCTTGCAGTTACATAGGGATTCAGTTGTCTGAAAAAACGTGTTTATTTCAGGCTGAAAAACACGTTTTCAAAAGTGTGCTGTTACTGCCCCATAACTTACATGGGGGTGACCAAACTTGCAGAAACATGTTTATTTCTGCTGAAAAACACGTTTTGACACTTTCTGCACACTGGGGTTAAGAGCTGAGTGTGTGGGCTCTTCTGAGTCTTGCAGTTACATAGGGATTCAGTTGTCTGAAAAAACGCGTTTATTTCGGGCTGAAAAACACGTTTTCAAAAGTGTGCTGTTACTGCCCCATAACTTACATGGGGGTGACCAAACTTGCAGAAACATGTTTATTTCTGCTGAAAAACATGTTTTGACACTTTCTGCACACTGGGGTTAAGAGCTGAGTGTGTGGGCTCTTTTGAGCCTTGCAGTTACATAGGGATTCAGTTGTCTGAAAAAACGCGTTTATTTCGGGCTGAAAAACACGTTTTCAAAACTGTGCTGTTACTGCCCCATAACTTACATGGGGGTGACCAAACTTGCAGAAACATGTTTATTTCTGCTGAAAAACACGTTTTGACACTTTCTGCACACTGGGGTTAAGAGCTGAGTGTGTGGGCTCTTCTGAGTCTTGCAGTTACATAGGGATTCAGTTGTCTGAAAAAACGCGTTTATTTCGGGCTGAAAAACACGTTTTCAAAAGTGTGCTGTTACTGCCCCATAACTTACATGGGGGTGACCAAACTTGCAGAAACATGTTTATTTCTGCTGAAAATCATGTTTTGACACTTTCTGCACACTGGGGTTAAGAGCTGAGTGTGTGGGCTCTTTTGAGCCTTGCAGTTACATAGGGATTCAGTTGTCTGAAAAAACGCGTTTATTTCGGGCTGAAAAACAAGTTTTAAAAAGTGTGCTGTTACTGCCCCATAACTTACATGGGGGTGACCAAACTTGCAGAAACATGTTTATTTCTGCTGAAAATCATGTTTTGACACTTTCTGCACACTGGGGTTAAGAGCTGAGTGTGTGGGCTCTTTTGAGCCTTGCAGTTACATATTGATTCAGTTGTCTGAAAAACGTGTTTATTTCGGGCTGAAAAACACGTTTTCAAAAGTGTGCTGTTACTGCCCCATAACTTACATGGGGGTGACCAAACTTGCAGAAACATGTTTATTTCTGCTGAAAATCATGTTTTGTCACTTTCTGCACACTGGGGTTAAGAGCTGAGTGTGTGGGCTCTTCTGAGCCTTGCAGTTACATAGGGATTCAGTTGTCTGAAAAAACGCGTTTATTTCGGGCTGAAAAACACGTTTTCAAAAGTGTGCTGTTACTGCCCCATAACTTACATGGGGGTGACCAAACTTGCAGAAACATGTTTATTTCTGCTGAAAATCATGTTTTGACACTTTCTGCACACTGGGGTTAAGAGCTGAGTGTGTGGGCTCTTCTGAGTCTTGCAGTTACATAGGGATTCAGTTGTCTGAAAAAACGTGTTTATTTCAGGCTGAAAAACACGTTTTCAAAAGTGTGCTGTTACTGCCCCATAACTTACATGGGGGTGACCAAACTTGCAGAAACATGTTTATTTCTGCTGAAAAACATGTTTTGACACTTTCTGCACACTGGGGTTAAGAGCTGAGTGTGTGGGCTCTTCTGAGTCTTGCAGTTACATAGGGATTCAGTTGTCTGAAAAAACGTGTTTATTTCAGGCTGAAAAACACGTTTTCAAAAGTGTGCTGTTACTGCCCCATAACTTACATGGGGGTGACCAAACTTGCAGAAACATGTTTATTTCTGCTGAAAAACATGTTTTGACACTTTCTGCACACTGGGGTTAAGAGCTGAGTGTGTGGGCTCTTCTGAGTCTTGCAGTTACATAGGGATTCAGTTGTCTGAAAAAACGTGTTTATTTCAGGCTGAAAAACACGTTTTCAAAAGTGTGCTGTTACTGCCCCATAACTTACATGGGGGTGACCAAACTTGCAGAAACATGTTTATTTCTGCTGAAAAACATGTTTTGACACTTTCTGCACACTGGGGTTAAGAGCTGAGTGTGTGGGCTCTTCTGAGTCTTGCAGTTACATAGGGATTCAGTTGTCTGAAAAAACGTGTTTATTTCAGGCTGAAAAACACGTTTTCAAAAGTGTGCTGTTACTGCCCCATAACTTACATGGGGGTGACCAAACTTGCAGAAACATGTTTATTTCTGCTGAAAAACATGTTTTGACACTTTCTGCACACTGGGGTTAAGAGCTGAGTGTGTGGGCTCTTCTGAGTCTTGCAGTTACATAGGGATTCAGTTGTCTGAAAAAACGCGTTTATTTCGGGCTGAAAAACACGTTTTCAAAAGTGTGCTGTTACTGCCCCATAACTTACATGGGGGTGACCAAACTTGCAGAAACATGTTTATTTCTGCTGAAAAACATGTTTTGACACTTTCTGCACACTGGGGTTAAGAGCTGAGTGTGTGGACTCTTCTGAGTCTTGCAGTTACATAGGGATTCAGTTGTCTGAAAAAACACGTTTATTTCGGGCTGAAAAACACGTTTTCAAAAGTGTGCTGTTACTGCCCCATAACTTACATGGGGGTGACCAAACTTGCAGAAACATGTTTATTTCTGCTGAAAATCATGTTTTGACACTTTCTGCACACTGGGGTTAAGAGCTGAGTGTGTGGGCTCTTCTGAGTCTTGCAGTTACATAGGGATTCAGTTGTCTGAAAAAACGCGTTTATTTCGGGCTGAAAAACACGTTTTCAAAAGTGTGCTGTTACTGCCCCATAACTTACATGGGGGTGACCAAACTTGCAGAAACATGTTTATTTCTGCTGAAAAACATGTTTTGACACTTTCTGCACACTGGGGTTAAGAGCTGAGTGTGTGGGCTCTTCTGAGTCTTGCAGTTACATAGGGATTCAGTTGTCTGAAAAAACGTGTTTATTTCAGGCTGAAAAACACGTTTTCAAAAGTGTGCTGTTACTGCCCCATAACTTACATGGGGGTGACCAAACTTGCAGAAACATGTTTATTTCTGCTGAAAAACATGTTTTGACACTTTCTGCACACTGGGGTTAAGAGCTGAGTGTGTGGACTCTTCTGAGTCTTGCAGTTACATAGGGATTCAGTTGTCTGAAAAAACGCGTTTATTTCGGGCTGAAAAACACGTTTTCAAAAGTGTGCTGTTACTGCCCCATAACTTACATGGGGGTGACCAAACTTGCAGAAACATGTTTATTTCTGCTGAAAATCATGTTTTGACACTTTCTGCACACTGGGGTTAAGAGCTGAGTGTGTGGGCTCTTCTGAGTCTTGCAGTTACATAGGGATTCAGTTGTCTGAAAAAACGCGTTTATTTCGGGCTGAAAAACACGTTTTCAAAAGTGTGCTGTTACTGCCCCATAACTTACATGGGGGTGACCAAACTTGCAGAAACATGTTTATTTCTGCTGAAAAACACGTTTTGACACTTTCTGCACACTGGGGTTAAGAGCTGAGTGTGTGGGCTCTTCTGAGTCTTGCAGTTACATAGGGATTCAGTTGTCTGAAAAAACGCGTTTATTTCGGGCTGAAAAACACGTTTTCAAAAGTGTGCTGTTACTGCCCCATAACTTACATGGGGGTGACCAAACTTGCAGAAACATGTTTATTTCTGCTGAAAAACATGTTTTGACACTTTCTGCACACTGGGGTTAAGAGCTGAGTGTGTGGGCTCTTTTGAGCCTTGCAGTTACATAGGGATTCAGTTGTCTGAAAAAACGCGTTTATTTCGGGCTGAAAAACACGTTTTCAAAAGTGTGCTGTTACTGCCCCATAACTTACATGGGGTTGACCAAACTTGCAGAAACATGTTTATTTCTGCTGAAAATCATGTTTTGACACTTTCTGCACACTGGGGTTAAGAGCTGAGTGTGTGGGCTCTTCTGAGTCTTGCAGTTACATAGGGATTCAGTTGTCTGAAAAAACGTGTTTATTTCAGGCTGAAAAACACGTTTTCAAAAGTGTGCTGTTACTGCCCCATAACTTACATGGGGGTGACCAAACTTGCAGAAACATGTTTATTTCTGCTGAAAAACACGTTTTGACACTTTCTGCACACTGGGGTTAAGAGCTGAGTGTGTGGGCTCTTCTGAGTCTTGCAGTTACATAGGGATTCAGTTGTCTGAAAAAACGCGTTTATTTCGGGCTGAAAAACACGTTTTCAAAAGTGTGCTGTTACTGCCCCATAACTTACATGGGGGTGACCAAACTTGCAGAAACATGTTTATTTCTGCTGAAAAACATGTTTTGACACTTTCTGCACACTGGGGTTAAGAGCTGAGTGTGTGGGCTCTTTTGAGCCTTGCAGTTACATAGGGATTCAGTTGTCTGAAAAAACGCGTTTATTTCGGGCTGAAAAACACGTTTTCAAAACTGTGCTGTTACTGCCCCATAACTTACATGGGGGTGACCAAACTTGCAGAAACATGTTTATTTCTGCTGAAAAACACGTTTTGACACTTTCTGCACACTGGGGTTAAGAGCTGAGTGTGTGGGCTCTTCTGAGTCTTGCAGTTACATAGGGATTCAGTTGTCTGAAAAAACGCGTTTATTTCGGGCTGAAAAACACGTTTTCAAAAGTGTGCTGTTACTGCCCCATAACTTACATGGGGGTGACCAAACTTGCAGAAACATGTTTATTTCTGCTGAAAAACACGTTTTGACACTTTCTGCACACTGGGGTTAAGAGCTGAGTGTGTGGGCTCTTCTGAGTCTTGCAGTTACATAGGGATTCAGTTGTCTGAAAAAACGCGTTTATTTCGGGCTGAAAAACACGTTTTCAAAAGTGTGCTGTTACTGCCCCATAACTTACATGGGGGTGACCAAACTTGCAGAAACATGTTTATTTCTGCTGAAAAACATGTTTTGACACTTTCTGCACACTGGGGTTAAGAGCTGAGTGTGTGGGCTCTTTTGAGCCTTGCAGTTACATAGGGATTCAGTTGTCTGAAAAAACGCGTTTATTTCGGGCTGAAAAACACGTTTTCAAAACTGTGCTGTTACTGCCCCATAACTTACATGGGGGTGACCAAACTTGCAGAAACATGTTTATTTCTGCTGAAAAACACGTTTTGACACTTTCTGCACACTGGGGTTAAGAGCTGAGTGTGTGGGCTCTTCTGAGTCTTGCAGTTACATAGGGATTCAGTTGTCTGAAAAAACGCGTTTATTTCGGGCTGAAAAACACGTTTTCAAAAGTGTGCTGTTACTGCCCCATAACTTACATGGGGGTGACCAAACTTGCAGAAACATGTTTATTTCTGCTGAAAATCATGTTTTGACACTTTCTGCACACTGGGGTTAAGAGCTGAGTGTGTGGGCTCTTTTGAGCCTTGCAGTTACATAGGGATTCAGTTGTCTGAAAAAACGCGTTTATTTCGGGCTGAAAAACAAGTTTTAAAAAGTGTGCTGTTACTGCCCCATAACTTACATGGGGGTGACCAAACTTGCAGAAACATGTTTATTTCTGCTGAAAATCATGTTTTGACACTTTCTGCACACTGGGGTTAAGAGCTGAGTGTGTGGGCTCTTTTGAGCCTTGCAGTTACATATTGATTCAGTTGTCTGAAAAACGTGTTTATTTCGGGCTGAAAAACACGTTTTCAAAAGTGTGCTGTTACTGCCCCATAACTTACATGGGGGTGACCAAACTTGCAGAAACATGTTTATTTCTGCTGAAAATCATGTTTTGTCACTTTCTGCACACTGGGGTTAAGAGCTGAGTGTGTGGGCTCTTCTGAGCCTTGCAGTTACATAGGGATTCAGTTGTCTGAAAAAACGCGTTTATTTCGGGCTGAAAAACACGTTTTCAAAAGTGTGCTGTTACTGCCCCATAACTTACATGGGGGTGACCAAACTTGCAGAAACATGTTTATTTCTGCTGAAAATCATGTTTTGACACTTTCTGCACACTGGGGTTAAGAGCTGAGTGTGTGGGCTCTTCTGAGTCTTGCAGTTACATAGGGATTCAGTTGTCTGAAAAAACGTGTTTATTTCAGGCTGAAAAACACGTTTTCAAAAGTGTGCTGTTACTGCCCCATAACTTACATGGGGGTGACCAAACTTGCAGAAACATGTTTATTTCTGCTGAAAAACATGTTTTGACACTTTCTGCACACTGGGGTTAAGAGCTGAGTGTGTGGGCTCTTCTGAGTCTTGCAGTTACATAGGGATTCAGTTGTCTGAAAAAACGTGTTTATTTCAGGCTGAAAAACACGTTTTCAAAAGTGTGCTGTTACTGCCCCATAACTTACATGGGGGTGACCAAACTTGCAGAAACATGTTTATTTCTGCTGAAAAACATGTTTTGACACTTTCTGCACACTGGGGTTAAGAGCTGAGTGTGTGGGCTCTTCTGAGTCTTGCAGTTACATAGGGATTCAGTTGTCTGAAAAAACGTGTTTATTTCAGGCTGAAAAACACGTTTTCAAAAGTGTGCTGTTACTGCCCCATAACTTACATGGGGGTGACCAAACTTGCAGAAACATGTTTATTTCTGCTGAAAAACATGTTTTGACACTTTCTGCACACTGGGGTTAAGAGCTGAGTGTGTGGGCTCTTCTGAGTCTTGCAGTTACATAGGGATTCAGTTGTCTGAAAAAACGTGTTTATTTCAGGCTGAAAAACACGTTTTCAAAAGTGTGCTGTTACTGCCCCATAACTTACATGGGGGTGACCAAACTTGCAGAAACATGTTTATTTCTGCTGAAAAACATGTTTTGACACTTTCTGCACACTGGGGTTAAGAGCTGAGTGTGTGGGCTCTTCTGAGTCTTGCAGTTACATAGGGATTCAGTTGTCTGAAAAAACGCGTTTATTTCGGGCTGAAAAACACGTTTTCAAAAGTGTGCTGTTACTGCCCCATAACTTACATGGGGGTGACCAAACTTGCAGAAACATGTTTATTTCTGCTGAAAAACATGTTTTGACACTTTCTGCACACTGGGGTTAAGAGCTGAGTGTGTGGACTCTTCTGAGTCTTGCAGTTACATAGGGATTCAGTTGTCTGAAAAAACACGTTTATTTCGGGCTGAAAAACACGTTTTCAAAAGTGTGCTGTTACTGCCCCATAACTTACATGGGGGTGACCAAACTTGCAGAAACATGTTTATTTCTGCTGAAAATCATGTTTTGACACTTTCTGCACACTGGGGTTAAGAGCTGAGTGTGTGGGCTCTTCTGAGTCTTGCAGTTACATAGGGATTCAGTTGTCTGAAAAAACGCGTTTATTTCGGGCTGAAAAACACGTTTTCAAAAGTGTGCTGTTACTGCCCCATAACTTACATGGGGGTGACCAAACTTGCAGAAACATGTTTATTTCTGCTGAAAAACATGTTTTGACACTTTCTGCACACTGGGGTTAAGAGCTGAGTGTGTGGGCTCTTCTGAGTCTTGCAGTTACATAGGGATTCAGTTGTCTGAAAAAACGTGTTTATTTCAGGCTGAAAAACACGTTTTCAAAAGTGTGCTGTTACTGCCCCATAACTTACATGGGGGTGACCAAACTTGCAGAAACATGTTTATTTCTGCTAAAAAACATGTTTTGACACTTTCTGCACACTGGGGTTAAGAGCTGAGTGTGTGGACTCTTCTGAGTCTTGCAGTTACATAGGGATTCAGTTGTCTGAAAAAACGCGTTTATTTCGGGCTGAAAAACACGTTTTCAAAAGTGTGCTGTTACTGCCCCATAACTTACATGGGGGTGACCAAACTTGCAGAAACATGTTTATTTCTGCTGAAAATCATGTTTTGACACTTTCTGCACACTGGGGTTAAGAGCTGAGTGTGTGGGCTCTTCTGAGTCTTGCAGTTACATAGGGATTCAGTTGTCTGAAAAAACGCGTTTATTTCGGGCTGAAAAACACGTTTTCAAAAGTGTGCTGTTACTGCCCCATAACTTACATGGGGGTGACCAAACTTGCAGAAACATGTTTATTTCTGCTGAAAAACACGTTTTGACACTTTCTGCACACTGGGGTTAAGAGCTGAGTGTGTGGGCTCTTCTGAGTCTTGCAGTTACATAGGGATTCAGTTGTCTGAAAAAACGCGTTTATTTCGGGCTGAAAAACACGTTTTCAAAAGTGTGCTGTTACTGCCCCATAACTTACATGGGGGTGACCAAACTTGCAGAAACATGTTTATTTCTGCTGAAAAACATGTTTTGACACTTTCTGCACACTGGGGTTAAGAGCTGAGTGTGTGGGCTCTTTTGAGCCTTGCAGTTACATAGGGATTCAGTTGTCTGAAAAAACGCGTTTATTTCGGGCTGAAAAACACGTTTTCAAAAGTGTGCTGTTACTGCCCCATAACTTACATGGGGTTGACCAAACTTGCAGAAACATGTTTATTTCTGCTGAAAATCATGTTTTGACACTTTCTGCACACTGGGGTTAAGAGCTGAGTGTGTGGGCTCTTCTGAGTCTTGCAGTTACATAGGGATTCAGTTGTCTGAAAAAACGTGTTTATTTCAGGCTGAAAAACACGTTTTCAAAAGTGTGCTGTTACTGCCCCATAACTTACATGGGGGTGACCAAACTTGCAGAAACATGTTTATTTCTGCTGAAAAACACGTTTTGACACTTTCTGCACACTGGGGTTAAGAGCTGAGTGTGTGGGCTCTTCTGAGTCTTGCAGTTACATAGGGATTCAGTTGTCTGAAAAAACGCGTTTATTTCGGGCTGAAAAACACGTTTTCAAAAGTGTGCTGTTACTGCCCCATAACTTACATGGGGGTGACCAAACTTGCAGAAACATGTTTATTTCTGCTGAAAAACATGTTTTGACACTTTCTGCACACTGGGGTTAAGAGCTGAGTGTGTGGGCTCTTTTGAGCCTTGCAGTTACATAGGGATTCAGTTGTCTGAAAAAACGCGTTTATTTCGGGCTGAAAAACACGTTTTCAAAACTGTGCTGTTACTGCCCCATAACTTACATGGGGGTGACCAAACTTGCAGAAACATGTTTATTTCTGCTGAAAAACACGTTTTGACACTTTCTGCACACTGGGGTTAAGAGCTGAGTGTGTGGGCTCTTCTGAGTCTTGCAGTTACATAGGGATTCAGTTGTCTGAAAAAACGCGTTTATTTCGGGCTGAAAAACACGTTTTCAAAAGTGTGCTGTTACTGCCCCATAACTTACATGGGGGTGACCAAACTTGCAGAAACATGTTTATTTCTGCTGAAAAACATGTTTTGACACTTTCTGCACACTGGGGTTAAGAGCTGAGTGTGTGGGCTCTTTTGAGCCTTGCAGTTACATAGGGATTCAGTTGTCTGAAAAAACGCGTTTATTTCGGGCTGAAAAACACGTTTTCAAAACTGTGCTGTTACTGCCCCATAACTTACATGGGGGTGACCAAACTTGCAGAAACATGTTTATTTCTGCTGAAAAACACGTTTTGACACTTTCTGCACACTGGGGTTAAGAGCTGAGTGTGTGGGCTCTTCTGAGTCTTGCAGTTACATAGGGATTCAGTTGTCTGAAAAAACGCGTTTATTTCGGGCTGAAAAACACGTTTTCAAAAGTGTGCTGTTACTGCCCCATAACTTACATGGGGGTGACCAAACTTGCAGAAACATGTTTATTTCTGCTGAAAATCATGTTTTGACACTTTCTGCACACTGGGGTTAAGAGCTGAGTGTGTGGGCTCTTCTGAGTCTTGCAGTTACATAGGGATTCAGTTGTCTGAAAAAACGCGTTTATTTCGGGCTGAAAAACACGTTTTCAAAAGTGTGCTGTTACTGCCCCATAACTTACATGGGGGTGACCAAACTTGCAGAAACATGTTTATTTCTGCTGAAAAACATGTTTTGACACTTTCTGCACACTGGGGTTAAGAGCTGAGTGTGTGGGCTCTTCTGAGTCTTGCAGTTACATAGGGATTCAGTTGTCTGAAAAAACGTGTTTATTTCAGGCTGAAAAACACGTTTTCAAAAGTGTGCTGTTACTGCCCCATAACTTACATGGGGGTGACCAAACTTGCAGAAACATGTTTATTTCTGCTGAAAAACACGTTTTGACACTTTCTGCACACTGGGGTTAAGAGCTGAGTGTGTGGGCTCTTCTGAGTCTTGCAGTTACATAGGGATTCAGTTGTCTGAAAAAACGCGTTTATTTCGGGCTGAAAAACACGTTTTCAAAAGTGTGCTGTTACTGCCCCATAACTTACATGGGGGTGACCAAACTTGCAGAAACATGTTTATTTCTGCTGAAAATCATGTTTTGACACTTTCTGCACACTGGGGTTAAGAGCTGAGTGTGTGGGCTCTTTTGAGCCTTGCAGTTACATAGGGATTCAGTTGTCTGAAAAAACGCGTTTATTTCGGGCTGAAAAACACGTTTTCAAAAGTGTGCTGTTACTGCCCCATAACTTACATGGGGGTGACCAAACTTGCAGAAACATGTTTATTTCTGCTGAAAAACATGTTTTGACACTTTCTGCACACTGGGGTTAAGAGCTGAGTGTGTGGGCTCTTCTGAGTCTTGCAGTTACATAGGGATTCAGTTGTCTGAAAAAACGTGTTTATTTCAGGCTGAAAAACACGTTTTCAAAAGTGTGCTGTTACTGCCCCATAACTTACATGGGGGTGACCAAACTTGCAGAAACATGTTTATTTCTGCTGAAAAACATGTTTTGACACTTTCTGCACACTGGGGTTAAGAGCTGAGTGTGTGGGCTCTTCTGAGTCTTTGCAGTTACATAGGGATTCAGTTGTCTGAAAAAACGCGTTTATTTCGGGCTGAAAAACAAGTTTTAAAAAGTGTGCTGTTACTGCCCCATAACTTACATGGGGGTGACCAAACTTGCAGAAACATGTTTATTTCTGCTGAAAATCATGTTTTGACACTTTCTGCACACTGGGGTTAAGAGCTGAGTGTGTGGGCTCTTTTGAGCCTTGCAGTTACATAGGGATTCAGTTGTCTGAAAAAACGTGTTTATTTCGGGCTGAAAAACACGTTTTCAAAAGTGTGCTGTTACTGCCCCATAACTTACATGGGGGTGACCAAACTTGCAGAAACATGTTTATTTCTGCTGAAAAACACGTTTTGACACTTTCTGCACACTGGGGTTAAGAGCTGAGTGTGTGGGCTCTTCTGAGTCTTGCAGTTACATAGGGATTCAGTTGTCTGAAAAAACGCGTTTATTTCGGGCTGAAAAACACGTTTTCAAAAGTGTGCTGTTACTGCCCCATAACTTACATGGGGGTGACCAAACTTGCAGAAACATGTTTATTTCTGCTGAAAATCATGTTTTGACACTTTCTGCACACTGGGGTTAAGAGCTGAGTGTGTGGGCTCTTTTGAGCCTTGCAGTTACATAGGGATTCAGTTGTCTGAAAAAACGCGTTTATTTCGGGCTGAAAAACACGTTTTAAAAAGTGTGCTGTTACTGCCCCATAACTTACATGGGGGTGACCAAACTTGCAGAAACATGTTTATTTCTGCTGAAAATCATGTTTTGACTCTTTCTGCACACTGGGGTTAAGAGCTGAGTGTGTGGGCTCTTCTGAGTCTTGCAGTTACATAGGGATTCAGTTGTCTGAAAAAACGCGTTTATTTCGGGCTGAAAAACACGTTTTCAAAAGTGTGCTGTTACTGCCCCATAACTTACATGGGGGTGACCAAACTTGCAGAAACATGTTTATTTCTGCTGAAAATCATGTTTTGACACTTTCTGCACACTGGGGTTAAGAGCTGAGTGTGTGGGCTCTTTTGAGCCTTGCAGTTACATAGGGATTCAGTTGTCTGAAAAAACGCGTTTATTTCGGGCTGAAAAACACGTTTTCAAAAGTGTGCTGTTACTGCCCCATAACTTACATGGGGGTGACCAAACTTGCAGAAACATGTTTATTTCTGCTGAAAAACATGTTTTGACACTTTCTGCACACTGGGGTTAAGAGCTGAGTGTGTGGGCTCTTTTGAGCCTTGCAGTTACATAGGGATTCAGTTGTCTGAAAAAACGCGTTTATTTCGGGCTGAAAAACACGTTTTCAAAAGTGTGCTGTTACTGCCCCATAACTTACATGGGGTTGACCAAACTTGCAGAAACATGTTTATTTCTGCTGAAAATCATGTTTTGACACTTTCTGCACACTGGGGTTAAGAGCTGAGTGTGTGGGCTCTTCTGAGTCTTGCAGTTACATAGGGATTCAGTTGTCTGAAAAAACGTGTTTATTTCAGGCTGAAAAACACGTTTTCAAAAGTGTGCTGTTACTGCCCCATAACTTACATGGGGGTGACCAAACTTGCAGAAACATGTTTATTTCTGCTGAAAAACACGTTTTGACACTTTCTGCACACTGGGGTTAAGAGCTGAGTGTGTGGGCTCTTCTGAGTCTTGCAGTTACATAGGGATTCAGTTGTCTGAAAAAACGCGTTTATTTCGGGCTGAAAAACACGTTTTCAAAAGTGTGCTGTTACTGCCCCATAACTTACATGGGGGTGACCAAACTTGCAGAAACATGTTTATTTCTGCTGAAAAACATGTTTTGACACTTTCTGCACACTGGGGTTAAGAGCTGAGTGTGTGGGCTCTTCTGAGTCTTGCAGTTACATAGGGATTCAGTTGTCTGAAAAAACGTGTTTATTTCAGGCTGAAAAACACGTTTTCAAAAGTGTGCTGTTATTGCCCCATAACTTACATGGGGGTGACCAAACTTGCAGAAACATGTTTATTTCTGCTGAAAAACATGTTTTGACACTTTCTGCACACTGGGGTTAAGAGCTGAGTGTGTGGGCTCTTCTGAGTCTTGCAGTTACATAGGGATTCAGTTGTCTGAAAAAACGTGTTTATTTCAGGCTGAAAAACACGTTTTCAAAAGTGTGCTGTTACTGCCCCATAACTTACATGGGGGTGACCAAACTTGCAGAAACATGTTTATTTCTGCTGAAAATCATGTTTTGACACTTTCTGCACACTGGGGTTAAGAGCTGAGTGTGTGGGCTCTTTTGAGCCTTGCAGTTACATAGGGATTCAGTTGTCTGAAAAAACGTGTTTATTTCGGGCTGAAAAACACGTTTTCAAAAGTGTGCTGTTACTGCCCCATAACTTACATGGGGGTGACCAAACTTGCAGAAACATGTTTATTTCTGCTGAAAAACACGTTTTGACACTTTCTGCACACTGGGGTTAAGAGCTGAGTGTGTGGGCTCTTCTGAGTCTTGCAGTTACATAGGGATTCAGTTGTCTGAAAAAACGCGTTTATTTCGGGCTGAAAAACACGTTTTCAAAAGTGTGCTGTTACTGCCCCATAACTTACATGGGGGTGACCAAACTTGCAGAAACATGTTTATTTCTGCTGAAAATCATGTTTTGACACTTTCTGCACACTGGGGTTAAGAGCTGAGTGTGTGGGCTCTTTTGAGCCTTGCAGTTACATAGGGATTCAGTTGTCTGAAAAAACGCGTTTATTTCGGGCTGAAAAACACGTTTTAAAAAGTGTGCTGTTACTGCCCCATAACTTACATGGGGGTGACCAAACTTGCAGAAACATGTTTATTTCTGCTGAAAATCATGTTTTGACTCTTTCTGCACACTGGGGTTAAGAGCTGAGTGTGTGGGCTCTTCTGAGTCTTGCAGTTACATAGGGATTCAGTTGTCTGAAAAAACGCGTTTATTTCGGGCTGAAAAACACGTTTTCAAAAGTGTGCTGTTACTGCCCCATAACTTACATGGGGGTGACCAAACTTGCAGAAACATGTTTATTTCTGCTGAAAATCATGTTTTGACACTTTCTGCACACTGGGGTTAAGAGCTGAGTGTGTGGGCTCTTTTGAGCCTTGCAGTTACATAGGGATTCAGTTGTCTGAAAAAACGCGTTTATTTCGGGCTGAAAAACACGTTTTCAAAAGTGTGCTGTTACTGCCCCATAACTTACATGGGGGTGACCAAACTTGCAGAAACATGTTTATTTCTGCTGAAAAACATGTTTTGACACTTTCTGCACACTGGGGTTAAGAGCTGAGTGTGTGGGCTCTTTTGAGCCTTGCAGTTACATAGGGATTCAGTTGTCTGAAAAAACGCGTTTATTTCGGGCTGAAAAACACGTTTTCAAAAGTGTGCTGTTACTGCCCCATAACTTACATGGGGGTGACCAAACTTGCAGAAACATGTTTATTTCTGCTGAAAAACATGTTTTGACACTTTCTGCACACTGGGGTTAAGAGCTGAGTGTGTGGGCTCTTCTGAGTCTTGCAGTTACATAGGGATTCAGTTGTCTGAAAAAACGTGTTTATTTCAGGCTGAAAAACACGTTTTCAAAAGTGTGCTGTTACTGCCCCATAACTTACATGGGGGTGACCAAACTTGCAGAAACATGTTTATTTCTGCTGAAAAACATGTTTTGACACTTTCTGCACACTGGGGTTAAGAGCTGAGTGTGTGGGCTCTTCTGAGTCTTGCAGTTACATAGGGATTCAGTTGTCTGAAAAAACGTGTTTATTTCAGGCTGAAAAACACGTTTTCTAAAGTGTGCTGTTACTGCCCCATAACTTACATGGGGGTGACCAAACTTGCAGAAACATGTTTATTTCTGCTGAAAATCATGTTTTGACACTTTCTGCACACTGGGGTTAAGAGCTGAGTGTGTGGGCTCTTCTGAGTCTTGCAGTTACATAGGGATTCAGTTGTCTGAAAAAACGTGTTTATTTCAGGCTGAAAAACACGTTTTCAAAAGTGTGCTGTTACTGCCCCATAACTTACATGGGGGTGACCAAACTTGCAGAAACATGTTTATTTCTGCTGAAAATCATGTTTTGACACTTTCTGCACACTGGGGTTAAGAGCTGAGTGTGTGGGCTCTTCTGAGTCTTGCAGTTACATAGGGATTCAGTTGTCTGAAAAAACGCGTTTATTTCGGGCTGAAAAACACGTTTTCAAAAGTGTGCTGTTACTGCCCCATAACTTACATGGGGGTGACCAAACTTGCAGAAACATGTTTATTTCTGCTGAAAAACACGTTTTGACACTTTCTGCACACTGGGGTTAAGAGCTGAGTGTGTGGGCTCTTCTGAGTCTTGCAGTTACATAGGGATTCAGTTGTCTGAAAAAACGCGTTTATTTCGGGCTGAAAAACACGTTTTCAAAAGTGTGCTGTTACTGCCCCATAACTTACATGGGGGTGACCAAACTTGCAGAAACATGTTTATTTCTGCTGAAAATCATGTTTTGACACTTTCTGCACACTGGGGTTAAGAGCTGAGTGTGTGGGCTCTTCTGAGTCTTGCAGTTACATAGGGATTCAGTTGTCTGAAAAAACGTGTTTATTTCAGGCTGAAAAACACGTTTTCAAAAGTGTGCTGTTACTGCCCCATAACTTACATGGGGGTGACCAAACTTGCAGAAACGTTTATTTCTGCTGAAAAACACGTTTTGACACTTTCTGCACACTGGGGTTAAGAGCTGAGTGTGTGGGCTCTTCTGAGTCTTGCAGTTACATTGGGATTCAGTTGTCTGAAAAAACGCGTTTATTTCGGGCTGAAAAACAAGTTTTAAAAAGTGTGCTGTTACTGCCCCATAACTTACATGGGGGTGACCAAACTTGCAGAAACATGTTTATTTCTGCTGAAAATCATGTTTTGACACTTTCTGCACACTGGGGTTAAGAGCTGAGTGTGTGGGCTCTTTTGAGCCTTGCAGTTACATAGGGATTCAGTTGTCTGAAAAAACGTGTTTATTTCGGGCTGAAAAACACGTTTTCAAAAGTGTGCTGTTACTGCCCCATAACTTACATGGGGGTGACCAAACTTGCAGAAACATGTTTATTTCTGCTGAAAAACACGTTTTGACACTTTCTGCACACTGGGGTTAAGAGCTGAGTGTGTGGGCTCTTCTGAGTCTTGCAGTTACATAGGGATTCAGTTGTCTGAAAAAACGCGTTTATTTCGGGCTGAAAAACACGTTTTCAAAAGTGTGCTGTTACTGCCCCATAACTTACATGGGGGTGACCAAACTTGCAGAAACATGTTTATTTCTGCTGAAAAACACGTTTTGACACTTTCTGCACACTGGGGTTAAGAGCTGAGTGTGTGGGCTCTTCTGAGTCTTGCAGTTACATAGGGATTCAGTTGTCTGAAAAAACGCGTTTATTTCGGGCTGAAAAACACGTTTTCAAAAGTGTGCTGTTACTGCCCCATAACTTACATGGGGGTGACCAAACTTGCAGAAACATGTTTATTTCTGCTGAAAATCATGTTTTGACACTTTCTGCACACTGGGGTTAAGAGCTGAGTGTGTGGGCTCTTCTGAGTCTTGCAGTTACATAGGGATTCAGTTGTCTGAAAAAACGTGTTTATTTCAGGCTGAAAAACACGTTTTCAAAAGTGTGCTGTTACTGCCCCATAACTTACATGGGGGTGACCAAACTTGCAGAAACATGTTTATTTCTGCTGAAAAACACGTTTTGACACTTTCTGCACACTGGGGTTAAGAGCTGAGTGTGTGGGCTCTTCTGAGTCTTGCAGTTACATTGGGATTCAGTTGTCTGAAAAAACGCGTTTATTTCGGGCTGAAAAACAAGTTTTAAAAAGTGTGCTGTTACTGCCCCATAACTTACATGGGGGTGACCAAACTTGCAGAAACATGTTTATTTCTGCTGAAAATCATGTTTTGACACTTTCTGCACACTGGGGTTAAGAGCTGAGTGTGTTGGCTCTTTTGAGCCTTGCAGTTACATAGGGATTCAGTTGTCTGAAAAAACGTGTTTATTTCGGGCTGAAAAACACGTTTTCAAAAGTGTGCTGTTACTGCCCCATAACTTACATGGGGGTGACCAAACTTGCAGAAACATGTTTATTTCTGCTGAAAAACACGTTTTGACACTTTCTGTTCACTGGGGTTAAGAGCTGAGTGTGTGGGCTCTTCTGAGTCTTGCAGTTACATAGGGATTCAGTTGTCTGAAAAAACGCGTTTATTTCGGGCTGAAAAACACGTTTTCAAAAGTGTGCTGTTACTGCCCCATAACTTACATGGGGGTGACCAAACTTGCAGAAACATGTTTATTTCTGCTGAAAATCATGTTTTGACACTTTCTGCACACTGGGGTTAAGAGCTGAGTGTGTGGGCTCTTTTGAGCCTTGCAGTTACATAGGGATTCAGTTGTCTGAAAAAACGCGTTTATTTCGGGCTGAAAAACACGTTTTCAAAAGTGTGCTGTTACTGCCCCATAACTTACATGGGGGTGACCAAACTTGCAGAAACATGTTTATTTCTGCTGAAAAACATGTTTTGACACTTTCTGCACACTGGGGTTAAGAGCTGAGTGTGTGGGCTCTTTTGAGCCTTGCAGTTACATAGGGATTCAGTTGTCTGAAAAAACGCGTTTATTTCGGGCTGAAAAACACGTTTTCAAAAGTGTGCTGTTACTGCCCCATAACTTACATGGGGTTGACCAAACTTGCAGAAACATGTTTATTTCTGCTGAAAATCATGTTTTGACACTTTCTGCACACTGGGGTTAAGAGCTGAGTGTGTGGGCTCTTCTGAGTCTTGCAGTTACATAGGGATTCAGTTGTCTGAAAAAACGCGTTTATTTCGGGCTGAAAAACACGTTTTCAAAAGTGTGCTGTTACTGCCCCATAACTTACATGGGGGTGACCAAACTTGCAGAAACATGTTTATTTCTGCTGAAAAACACGTTTTGACACTTTCTGCACACTGGGGTTAAGAGCTGAGTGTGTGGGCTCTTCTGAGTCTTGCAGTTACATAGGGATTCAGTTGTCTGAAAAAACGCGTTTATTTCGGGCTGAAAAACACGTTTTCAAAAGTGTGCTGTTACTGCCCCATAACTTACATGGGGGTGACCAAACTTGCAGAAACATGTTTATTTCTGCTGAAAATCACGTTTTGACACTTTCTGCACACTGGGGTTAAGAGCTGAGTGTGTGGGCTCTTCTGAGTCTTGCAGTTACATAGGGATTCAGTTGTCTGAAAAAACGCGTTTATTTCGGGCTGAAAAACACGTTTTCAAAAGTGTGCTGTTACTGCCCCATAACTTACATGGGGGTGACCAAACTTGCAGAAACATGTTTATTTCTGCTGAAAAACACGTTTTGACACTTTCTGCACACTGGGGTTAAGAGCTGAGTGTGTGGGCTCTTCTGAGTCTTGCAGTTACATAGGGATTCAGTTGTCTGAAAAAACGCGTTTATTTCGGGCTGAAAAACACGTTTTCAAAAGTGTGCTGTTACTGCCCCATAACTTACATGGGGGTGACCAAACTTGCAGAAACATGTTTATTTCTGCTGAAAAACACGTTTTGACTCTTTCTGCACACTGGGGTTAAGAGCTGAGTGTGTGGGCTCTTTTGAGCCTTGCAGTTACATAGGGATTCAGTTGTCTGAAAAAACGCGTTTATTTCGGGCTGAAAAACACGTTTTCAAAAGTGTGCTGTTACTGCCCCATAACTTACATGGGGGTGACCAAACTTGCAGAAACATGTTTATTTCTGCTGAAAAACATGTTTTGACACTTTCTGCACACTGGGGTTAAGAGCTGAGTGTGTGGGCTCTTCTGAGTCTTGCAGTTACATAGGGATTCAGTTGTCTGAAAAAACGTGTTTATTTCAGGCTGAAACACACGTTTTCAAAAGTGTGCTGTTACTGCCCCATAACTTACATGGGGGTGACCAAACTTGCAGAAACATGTTTATTTCTGCTGAAAAACATGTTTTGACACTTTCTGCACACTGGGGTTAAGAGCTGAGTGTGTGGGCTCTTCTGAGTCTTGCAGTTACATAGGGATTCAGTTGTCTGAAAAAACGTGTTTATTTCAGGCTGAAAAACACGTTTTCAAAAGTGTGCTGTTACTGCCCCATAACTTACATGGGGGTGACCAAACTTGCAGAAACATGTTTATTTCTGCTGAAAATCATGTTTTGACACTTTCTGCACACTGGGGTTAAGAGCTGAGTGTGTGGGCTCTTCTGAGTCTTGCAGTTACATAGGGATTCAGTTGTCTGAAAAAACGTGTTTATTTCAGGCTGAAAAACACGTTTTCAAAAGTGTGCTGTTACTGCCCCATAACTTACATGGGGGTGACCAAACTTGCAGAAACATGTTTATTTCTGCTGAAAATCATGTTTTGACACTTTCTGCACACTGGGGTTAAGAGCTGAGTGTGTGGGCTCTTCTGAGTCTTGCAGTTACATAGGGATTCAGTTGTCTGAAAAAACGCGTTTATTTCGGGCTGAAAAACACGTTTTCAAAAGTGTGCTGTTACTGCCCCATAACTTACATGGGGGTGACCAAACTTGCAGAAACATGTTTATTTCTGCTGAAAAACACGTTTTGACACTTTCTGCACACTGGGGTTAAGAGCTGAGTGTGTGGGCTCTTCTGAGTCTTGCAGTTACATAGGGATTCAGTTGTCTGAAAAAACGCGTTTATTTCGGGCTGAAAAACACGTTTTCAAAAGTGTGCTGTTACTGCCCCATAACTTACATGGGGGTGACCAAACTTGCAGAAACATGTTTATTTCTGCTGAAAATCATGTTTTGACACTTTCTGCACACTGGGGTTAAGAGCTGAGTGTGTGGGCTCTTCTGAGTCTTGCAGTTACATAGGGATTCAGTTGTCTGAAAAAACGTGTTTATTTCAGGCTGAAAAACACGTTTTCAAAAGTGTGCTGTTACTGCCCCATAACTTACATGGGGGTGACCAAACTTGCAGAAACATGTTTATTTCTGCTGAAAAACACGTTTTGACACTTTCTGCACACTGGGGTTAAGAGCTGAGTGTGTGGGCTCTTCTGAGTCTTGCAGTTACATTGGGATTCAGTTGTCTGAAAAAACGCGTTTATTTCGGGCTGAAAAACAAGTTTTAAAAAGTGTGCTGTTACTGCCCCATAACTTACATGGGGGTGACCAAACTTGCAGAAACATGTTTATTTCTGCTGAAAATCATGTTTTGACACTTTCTGCACACTGGGGTTAAGAGCTGAGTGTGTGGGCTCTTTTGAGCCTTGCAGTTACATAGGGATTCAGTTGTCTGAAAAAACGTGTTTATTTCGGGCTGAAAAACACGTTTTCAAAAGTGTGCTGTTACTGCCCCATAACTTACATGGGGGTGACCAAACTTGCAGAAACATGTTTATTTCTGCTGAAAAACACGTTTTGACACTTTCTGCACACTGGGGTTAAGAGCTGAGTGTGTGGGCTCTTCTGAGTCTTGCAGTTACATAGGGATTCAGTTGTCTGAAAAAACGCGTTTATTTCGGGCTGAAAAACACGTTTTCAAAAGTGTGCTGTTACTGCCCCATAACTTACATGGGGGTGACCAAACTTGCAGAAACATGTTTATTTCTGCTGAAAATCATGTTTTGACACTTTCTGCACACTGGGGTTAAGAGCTGAGTGTGTGGGCTCTTTTGAGCCTTGCAGTTACATAGGGATTCAGTTGTCTGAAAAAACGCGTTTATTTCGGGCTGAAAAACACGTTTTAAAAAGTGTGCTGTTACTGCCCCATAACTTACATGGGGGTGACCAAACTTGCAGAAACATGTTTATTTCTGCTGAAAATCATGTTTTGACTCTTTCTGCACACTGGGGTTAAGAGCTGAGTGTGTGGGCTCTTCTGAGTCTTGCAGTTACATAGGGATTCAGTTGTCTGAAAAAACGCGTTTATTTCGGGCTGAAAAACACGTTTTCAAAAGTGTGCTGTTACTGCCCCATAACTTACATGGGGGTGACCAAACTTGCAGAAACATGTTTATTTCTGCTGAAAAACACGTTTTGACACTTTCTGCACACTGGGGTTAAGAGCTGAGTGTGTGGGCTCTTCTGAGTCTTGCAGTTACATAGGGATTCAGTTGTCTGAAAAAACGCGTTTATTTCGGGCTGAAAAACACGTTTTCAAAAGTGTGCTGTTACTGCCCCATAACTTACATGGGGGTGACCAAACTTGCAGAAACATGTTTATTTCTGCTGAAAATCATGTTTTGACACTTTCTGCACACTGGGGTTAAGAGCTGAGTGTGTGGGCTCTTCTGAGTCTTGCAGTTACATAGGGATTCAGTTGTCTGAAAAAACGTGTTTATTTCGGGCTGAAAAACACGTTTTCAAAAGTGTGCTGTTACTGCCCCATAACTTACATGGGGGTGACCAAACTTGCAGAAACATGTTTATTTCTGCTGAAAAACACGTTTTGACACTTTCTGCACACTGGGGTTAAGAGCTGAGTGTGTGGGCTCTTCTGAGTCTTGCAGTTACATAGGGATTCAGTTGTCTGAAAAAACGCGTTTATTTCGGGCTGAAAAACACGTTTTCAAAAGTGTGCTGTTACTGCCCCATAACTTACATGGGGGTGACCAAACTTGCAGAAACATGTTTATTTCTGCTGAAAATCATGTTTTGACACTTTCTGCACACTGGGGTTAAGAGCTGAGTGTGTGGGCTCTTTTGAGCCTTGCAGTTACATAGGGATTCAGTTGTCTGAAAAAACGCGTTTATTTCGGGCTGAAAAACACGTTTTCAAAAGTGTGCTGTTACTGCCCCATAACTTACATGGGGGTGACCAAACTTGCAGAAACATGTTTATTTCTGCTGAAAAACATGTTTTGACACTTTCTGCACACTGGGGTTAAGAGCTGAGTGTGTGGGCTCTTTTGAGCCTTGCAGTTACATAGGGATTCAGTTGTCTGAAAAAACGCGTTTATTTCGGGCTGAAAAACACGTTTTCAAAAGTGTGCTGTTACTGCCCCATAACTTACATGGGGTTGACCAAACTTGCAGAAACATGTTTATTTCTGCTGAAAATCATGTTTTGACACTTTCTGCACACTGGGGTTAAGAGCTGAGTGTGTGGGCTCTTCTGAGTCTTGCAGTTACATAGGGATTCAGTTGTCTGAAAAAACGCGTTTATTTCGGGCTGAAAAACACGTTTTCAAAAGTGTGCTGTTACTGCCCCATAACTTACATGGGGGTGACCAAACTTGCAGAAACATGTTTATTTCTGCTGAAAAACACGTTTTGACACTTTCTGCACACTGGGGTTAAGAGCTGAGTGTGTGGGCTCTTCTGAGTCTTGCAGTTACATAGGGATTCAGTTGTCTGAAAAAACGCGTTTATTTCGGGCTGAAAAACACGTTTTCAAAAGTGTGCTGTTACTGCCCCATAACTTACATGGGGGTGACCAAACTTGCAGAAACATGTTTATTTCTGCTGAAAATCACGTTTTGACACTTTCTGCACACTGGGGTTAAGAGCTGAGTGTGTGGGCTCTTCTGAGTCTTGCAGTTACTTAGGGATTCAGTTGTCTGAAAAAACGCGTTTATTTCGGGCTGAAAAACACGTTTTCAAAAGTGTGCTGTTACTGCCCCATAACTTACATGGGGGTGACCAAACTTGCAGAAACATGTTTATTTCTGCTGAAAAACACGTTTTGACTCTTTCTGCACACTGGGGTTAAGAGCTGAGTGTGTGGGCTCTTTTGAGCCTTGCAGTTACATAGGGATTCAGTTGTCTGAAAAAACGCGTTTATTTCGGGCTGAAAAACACGTTTTCAAAAGTGTGCTGTTACTGCCCCATAACTTACATGGGGGTGACCAAACTTGCAGAAACATGTTTATTTCTGCTGAAAAACATGTTTTGACACTTTCTGCACACTGGGGTTAAGAGCTGAGTGTGTGGGCTCTTCTGAGTCTTGCAGTTACATAGGGATTCAGTTGTCTGAAAAAACGTGTTTATTTCAGGCTGAAAAACACGTTTTCAAAAGTGTGCTGTTACTGCCCCATAACTTACATGGGGGTGACCAAACTTGCAGAAACATGTTTATTTCTGCTGAAAAACATGTTTTGACACTTTCTGCACACTGGGGTTAAGAGCTGAGTGTGTGGGCTCTTCTGAGTCTTGCAGTTACATAGGGATTCAGTTGTCTGAAAAAACGTGTTTATTTCAGGCTGAAAAACACGTTTTCAAAAGTGTGCTGTTACTGCCCCATAACTTACATGGGGGTGACCAAACTTGCAGAAACATGTTTATTTCTGCTGAAAAACATGTTTTGACACTTTCTGCACACTGGGGTTAAGAGCTGAGTGTGTGGGCTCTTCTGAGTCTTGCAGTTACATAGGGATTCAGTTGTCTGAAAAAACGTGTTTATTTCAGGCTGAAAAACACGTTTTCAAAAGTGTGCTGTTACTGCCCCATAACTTACATGGTGGTGACCAAACTTGCAGAAACATGTTTATTTCTGCTGAAAAACATGTTTTGACACTTTCTGCACACTGGGGTTAAGAGCTGAGTGTGTGGGCTCTTCTGAGTCTTGCAGTTACATAGGGATTCAGTTGTCTGAAAAAACGCATTTATTTCGGGCTGAAAAACACGTTTTCAAAAGTGTGCTGTTACTGCCCCATAACTTACATGGGGGTGACCAAACTTGCAGAAACATGTTTATTTCTGCTGAAAAACACGTTTTGACACTTTCTGCACACTGGGGTTAAGAGCTGAGTGTGTGGGCTCTTCTGAGTCTTGCAGTTACATAGGGATTCAGTTGTCTGAAAAAACGCGTTTATTTCGGGCTGAAAAACACGTTTTCAAAAGTGTGCTGTTACTGCCCCATAACTTACATGGGGGTGACCAAACTTGCAGAAACATGTTTATTTCTGCTGAAAATCATGTTTTGACACTTTCTGCACACTGGGGTTAAGAGCTGAGTGTGTGGGCTCTTTTGAGCCTTGCAGTTACATAGGGATTCAGTTGTCTGAAAAAACGCGTTTATTTCGGGCTGAAAAACACGTTTTCAAAAGTGTGCTGTTACTGCCCCATAACTTACATGGGGGTGACCAAACTTGCAGAAACATGTTTATTTCTGCTGAAAAACATGTTTTGACACTTTCTGCACACTGGGGTTAAGAGCTGAGTGTGTGGGCTCTTTTGAGCCTTGCAGTTACATAGGGATTCAGTTGTCTGAAAAAACGCGTTTATTTCGGGCTGAAAAACACGTTTTCAAAAGTGTGCTGTTACTGCCCCATAACTTACATGGGGTTGACCAAACTTGCAGAAACATGTTTATTTCTGCTGAAAATCATGTTTTGACACTTTCTGCACACTGGGGTTAAGAGCTGAGTGTGTGGGCTCTTCTGAGTCTTGCAGTTACATAGGGATTCAGTTGTCTGAAAAAACGCGTTTATTTCGGGCTGAAAAACACGTTTTCAAAAGTGTGCTGTTACTGCCCCATAACTTACATGGGGGTGACCAAACTTGCAGAAACATGTTTATTTCTGCTGAAAAACACGTTTTGACACTTTCTGCACACTGGGGTTAAGAGCTGAGTGTGTGGGCTCTTCTGAGTCTTGCAGTTACATAGGGATTCAGTTGTCTGAAAAAACGTGTTTATTTCAGGCTGAAAAACACGTTTTCAAAAGTGTGCTGTTACTGCCCCATAACTTACATGGGGTTGACCAAACTTGCAGAAACATGTTTATTTCTGCTGAAAATCATGTTTTGACACTTTCTGCACACTGGGGTTAAGAGCTGAGTGTGTGGGCTCTTCTGAGTCTTGCAGTTACATTGGGATTCAGTTGTCTGAAAAAACGCGTTTATTTCGGGCTGAAAAACACGTTTTCAAAAGTGTGCTGTTACTGCCCCATAACTTACATGGGGGTGACCAAACTTGCAGAAACATGTTTATTTCTGCTGAAAAACACGTTTTGACACTTTCTGCACACTGGGGTTAAGAGCTGAGTGTGTGGGCTCTTCTGAGTCTTGCAGTTACATAGGGATTCAGTTGTCTGAAAAAACGCGTTTATTTCGGGCTGAAAAACACGTTTTCAAAAGTGTGCTGTTACTGCCCCATAACTTACATGGGGGTGACCAAACTTGCAGAAACATGTTTATTTCTGCTGAAAATCACGTTTTGACACTTTCTGCACACTGGGGTTAAGAGCTGAGTGTGTGGGCTCTTCTGAGTCTTGCAGTTACTTAGGGATTCAGTTGTCTGAAAAAACGCGTTTATTTCGGGCTGAAAAACACGTTTTCAAAAGTGTGCTGTTACTGCCCCATAACTTACATGGGGGTGACCAAACTTGCAGAAACATGTTTATTTCTGCTGAAAAACACGTTTTGACTCTTTCTGCACACTGGGGTTAAGAGCTGAGTGTGTGGGCTCTTTTGAGCCTTGCAGTTACATAGGGATTCAGTTGTCTGAAAAAACGCGTTTATTTCGGGCTGAAAAACACGTTTTCAAAAGTGTGCTGTTACTGCCCCATAACTTACATGGGGGTGACCAAACTTGCAGAAACATGTTTATTTCTGCTGAAAAACATGTTTTGACACTTTCTGCACACTGGGGTTAAGAGCTGAGTGTGTGGGCTCTTCTGAGTCTTGCAGTTACATAGGGATTCAGTTGTCTGAAAAAACGTGTTTATTTCAGGCTGAAAAACACGTTTTCAAAAGTGTGCTGTTACTGCCCCATAACTTACATGGGGGTGACCAAACTTGCAGAAACATGTTTATTTCTGCTGAAAAACATGTTTTGACACTTTCTGCACACTGGGGTTAAGAGCTGAGTGTGTGGGCTCTTCTGAGTCTTGCAGTTACATAGGGATTCAGTTGTCTGAAAAAACGTGTTTATTTCAGGCTGAAAAACACGTTTTCAAAAGTGTGCTGTTACTGCCCCATAACTTACATGGGGGTGACCAAACTTGCAGAAACATGTTTATTTCTGCTGAAAAACATGTTTTGACACTTTCTGCACACTGGGGTTAAGAGCTGAGTGTGTGGGCTCTTCTGAGTCTTGCAGTTACATAGGGATTCAGTTGTCTGAAAAAACGTGTTTATTTCAGGCTGAAAAACACGTTTTCAAAAGTGTGCTGTTACTGCCCCATAACTTACATGGTGGTGACCAAACTTGCAGAAACATGTTTATTTCTGCTGAAAAACATGTTTTGACACTTTCTGCACACTGGGGTTAAGAGCTGAGTGTGTGGGCTCTTCTGAGTCTTGCAGTTACATAGGGATTCAGTTGTCTGAAAAAACGCATTTATTTCGGGCTGAAAAACACGTTTTCAAAAGTGTGCTGTTACTGCCCCATAACTTACATGGGGGTGACCAAACTTGCAGAAACATGTTTATTTCTGCTGAAAAACACGTTTTGACACTTTCTGCACACTGGGGTTAAGAGCTGAGTGTGTGGGCTCTTCTGAGTCTTGCAGTTACATAGGGATTCAGTTGTCTGAAAAAACGCGTTTATTTCGGGCTGAAAAACACGTTTTCAAAAGTGTGCTGTTACTGCCCCATAACTTACATGGGGGTGACCAAACTTGCAGAAACATGTTTATTTCTGCTGAAAATCATGTTTTGACACTTTCTGCACACTGGGGTTAAGAGCTGAGTGTGTGGGCTCTTTTGAGCCTTGCAGTTACATAGGGATTCAGTTGTCTGAAAAAACGCGTTTATTTCGGGCTGAAAAACACGTTTTCAAAAGTGTGCTGTTACTGCCCCATAACTTACATGGGGGTGACCAAACTTGCAGAAACATGTTTATTTCTGCTGAAAAACATGTTTTGACACTTTCTGCACACTGGGGTTAAGAGCTGAGTGTGTGGGCTCTTTTGAGCCTTGCAGTTACATAGGGATTCAGTTGTCTGAAAAAACGCGTTTATTTCGGGCTGAAAAACACGTTTTCAAAAGTGTGCTGTTACTGCCCCATAACTTACATGGGGTTGACCAAACTTGCAGAAACATGTTTATTTCTGCTGAAAATCATGTTTTGACACTTTCTGCACACTGGGGTTAAGAGCTGAGTGTGTGGGCTCTTCTGAGTCTTGCAGTTACATAGGGATTCAGTTGTCTGAAAAAACGCGTTTATTTCGGGCTGAAAAACACGTTTTCAAAAGTGTGCTGTTACTGCCCCATAACTTACATGGGGGTGACCAAACTTGCAGAAACATGTTTATTTCTGCTGAAAAACACGTTTTGACACTTTCTGCACACTGGGGTTAAGAGCTGAGTGTGTGGGCTCTTCTGAGTCTTGCAGTTACATAGGGATTCAGTTGTCTGAAAAAACGTGTTTATTTCAGGCTGAAAAACACGTTTTCAAAAGTGTGCTGTTACTGCCCCATAACTTACATGGGGGTGACCAAACTTGCAGAAACATGTTTATTTCTGCTGAAAAACACGTTTTGACACTTTCTGCACACTGGGGTTAAGAGCTGAGTGTGTGGGCTCTTCTGAGTCTTGCAGTTACATTGGGATTCAGTTGTCTGAAAAAACGCGTTTATTTCGGGCTGAAAAACAAGTTTTAAAAAGTGTGCTGTTACTGCCCCATAACTTACATGGGGGTGACCAAACTTGCAGAAACATGTTTATTTCTGCTGAAAATCATGTTTTGACACTTTCTGCACACTGGGGTTAAGAGCTGAGTGTGTGGGCTCTTTTGAGCCTTGCAGTTACATAGGGATTCAGTTGTCTGAAAAAACGTGTTTATTTCGGGCTGAAAAACACGTTTTCAAAAGTGTGCTGTTACTGCCCCATAACTTACATGGGGGTGACCAAACTTGCAGAAACATGTTTATTTCTGCTGAAAAACACGTTTTGACACTTTCTGCACACTGGGGTTAAGAGCTGAGTGTGTGGGCTCTTCTGAGTCTTGCAGTTACATAGGGATTCAGTTGTCTGAAAAAACGCGTTTATTTCGGGCTGAAAAACACGTTTTCAAAAGTGTGCTGTTACTGCCCCATAACTTACATGGGGGTGACCAAACTTGCAGAAACATGTTTATTTCTGCTGAAAATCATGTTTTGACACTTTCTGCACACTGGGGTTAAGAGCTGAGTGTGTGGGCTCTTTTGAGCCTTGCAGTTACATAGGGATTCAGTTGTCTGAAAAAACGCGTTTATTTCGGGCTGAAAAACACGTTTTAAAAAGTGTGCTGTTACTGCCCCATAACTTACATGGGGGTGACCAAACTTGCAGAAACATGTTTATTTCTGCTGAAAATCATGTTTTGACTCCTTCTGCACACTGGGGTTAAGAGCTGAGTGTGTGGGCTCTTCTGAGTCTTGCAGTTACATAGGGATTCAGTTGTCTGAAAAAACGCGTTTATTTCGGGCTGAAAAACACGTTTTCAAAAGTGTGCTGTTACTGCCCCATAACTTACATGGGGGTGACCAAACTTGCAGAAACATGTTTATTTCTGCTGAAAAACACGTTTTGACACTTTCTGCACACTGGGGTTAAGAGCTGAGTGTGTGGGCTCTTCTGAGTCTTGCAGTTACATAGGGATTCAGTTGTCTGAAAAAACGCGTTTATTTCGGGCTGAAAAACACGTTTTCAAAAGTGTGCTGTTACTGCCCCATAACTTACATGGGGGTGACCAAACTTGCAGAAACATGTTTATTTCTGCTGAAAATCATGTTTTGACACTTTCTGCACACTGGGGTTAAGAGCTGAGTGTGTGGGCTCTTCTGAGTCTTGCAGTTACATAGGGATTCAGTTGTCTGAAAAAACGTGTTTATTTCAGGCTGAAAAACACGTTTTCAAAAGTGTGCTGTTACTGCCCCATAACTTACATGGGGGTGACCAAACTTGCAGAAACATGTTTATTTCTGCTGAAAAACACGTTTTGACACTTTCTGCACACTGGGGTTAAGAGCTGAGTGTGTGGGCTCTTCTGAGTCTTGCAGTTACATTGGGATTCAGTTGTCTGAAAAAACGCGTTTATTTCGGGCTGAAAAACAAGTTTTAAAAAGTGTGCTGTTACTGCCCCATAACTTACATGGGGGTGACCAAACTTGCAGAAACATGTTTATTTCTGCTGAAAATCATGTTTTGACACTTTCTGCACACTGGGGTTAAGAGCTGAGTGTGTGGGCTCTTTTGAGCCTTGCAGTTACATAGGGATTCAGTTGTCTGAAAAAACGTGTTTATTTCGGGCTGAAAAACACGTTTTCAAAAGTGTGCTGTTACTGCCCCATAACTTACATGGGGGTGACCAAACTTGCAGAAACATGTTTATTTCTGCTGAAAAACACGTTTTGACACTTTCTGCACACTGGGGTTAAGAGCTGAGTGTGTGGGCTCTTCTGAGTCTTGCAGTTACATAGGGATTCAGTTGTCTGAAAAAACGCGTTTATTTCGGGCTGAAAAACACGTTTTCAAAAGTGTGCTGTTACTGCCCCATAACTTACATGGGGGTGACCAAACTTGCAGAAACATGTTTATTTCTGCTGAAAAACATGTTTTGACACTTTCTGCACACTGGGGTTAAGAGCTGAGTGTGTGGGCTCTTTTGAGCCTTGCAGTTACATAGGGATTCAGTTGTCTGAAAAAACGCGTTTATTTCGGGCTGAAAAACACGTTTTCAAAAGTGTGCTGTTACTGCCCCATAACTTACATGGGGTTGACCAAACTTGCAGAAACATGTTTATTTCTGCTGAAAATCATGTTTTGACACTTTCTGCACACTGGGGTTAAGAGCTGAGTGTGTGGGCTCTTCTGAGTCTTGCAGTTACATAGGGATTCAGTTGTCTGAAAAAACGCGTTTATTTCGGGCTGAAAAACACGTTTTCAAAAGTGTGCTGTTACTGCCCCATAACTTACATGGGGGTGACCAAACTTGCAGAAACATGTTTATTTCTGCTGAAAAACACGTTTTGACTCTTTCTGCACACTGGGGTTAAGAGCTGAGTGTGTGGGCTCTTTTGAGCCTTGCAGTTACATAGGGATTCAGTTGTCTGAAAAAACGCGTTTATTTCGGGCTGAAAAACACGTTTTCAAAAGTGTGCTGTTACTGCCCCATAACTTACATGGGGGTGACCAAACTTGCAGAAACATGTTTATTTCTGCTGAAAAACATGTTTTGACACTTTCTGCACACTGGGGTTAAGAGCTGAGTGTGTGGGCTCTTCTGAGTCTTGCAGTTACATAGGGATTCAGTTGTCTGAAAAAACGTGTTTATTTCAGGCTGAAAAACACGTTTTCAAAAGTGTGCTGTTACTGCCCCATAACTTACATGGGGGTGACCAAACTTGCAGAAACATGTTTATTTCTGCTGAAAAACATGTTTTGACACTTTCTGCACACTGGGGTTAAGAGCTGAGTGTGTGGGCTCTTCTGAGTCTTGCAGTTACATAGGGATTCAGTTGTCTGAAAAAACGTGTTTATTTCAGGCTGAAAAACACGTTTTCAAAAGTGTGCTGTTACTGCCCCATAACTTACATGGGGGTGACCAAACTTGCAGAAACATGTTTATTTCTGCTGAAAAACATGTTTTGACACTTTCTGCACACTGGGGTTAAGAGCTGAGTGTGTGGGCTCTTCTGAGTCTTGCAGTTACATAGGGATTCAGTTGTCTGAAAAAACGTGTTTATTTCAGGCTGAAAAACACGTTTTCAAAAGTGTGCTGTTACTGCCCCATAACTTACATGGGGGTGACCAAACTTGCAGAAACATGTTTATTTCTGCTGAAAAACATGTTTTGACACTTTCTGCACACTGGGGTTAAGAGCTGAGTGTGTGGGCTCTTCTGAGTCTTGCAGTTACATAGGGATTCAGTTGTCTGAAAAAACGCGTTTATTTCGGGCTGAAAAACACGTTTTCAAAAGTGTGCTGTTACTGCCCCATAACTTACATGGGGGTGACCAAACTTGCAGAAACATGTTTATTTCTGCTGAAAATCATGTTTTGACACTTTCTGCACACTGGGGTTAAGAGCTGAGTGTGTGGGCTCTTCTGAGTCTTGCAGTTACATAGGGATTCAGTTGTCTGAAAAAACGCGTTTATTTCGGGCTGAAAAACACGTTTTCAAAAGTGTGCTGTTACTGCCCCATAACTTACATGGGGGTGACCAAACTTGCAGAAACATGTTTATTTCTGCTGAAAAACACGTTTTGACACTTTCTGCACACTGGGGTTAAGAGCTGAGTGTGTGGGCTCTTCTGAGTCTTGCAGTTACATAGGGATTCAGTTGTCTGAAAAAACGCGTTTATTTCGGGCTGAAAAACACGTTTTCAAAAGTGTGCTGTTACTGCCCCATAACTTACATGGGGGTGACCAAACTTGCAGAAACATGTTTATTTCTGCTGAAAATCATGTTTTGTCACTTTCTGCACACTGGGGTTAAGAGCTGAGTGTGTGGGCTCTTCTGAGTCTTGCAGTTACATAGGGATTCAGTTGTCTGAAAAAACGCGTTTATTTCGGGCTGAAAAACACGTTTTCAAAAGTGTGCTGTTACTGCCCCATAACTTACATGGGGGTGACCAAACTTGCAGAAACATGTTTATTTCTGCTGAAAAACATGTTTTGACACTTTCTGCACACTGGGGTTAAGAGCTGAGTGTGTGGGCTCTTTTGAGCCTTGCAGTTACATAGGGATTCAGTTGTCTGAAAAAACGCGTTTATTTCGGGCTGAAAAACACGTTTTCAAAAGTGTGCTGTTACTGCCCCATAACTTACATGGGGTTGACCAAACTTGCAGAAACATGTTTATTTCTGCTGAAAATCATGTTTTGACACTTTCTGCACACTGGGGTTAAGAGCTGAGTGTGTGGGCTCTTTTGAGCCTTGCAGTTACATATTGATTCAGTTGTCTGAAAAACGTGTTTATTTCGGGCTGAAAAACACGTTTTCAAAAGTGTGCTGTTACTGCCCCATAACTTACATGGGGGTGACCAAACTTGCAGAAACATGTTTATTTCTGCTGAAAATCATGTTTTGTCACTTTCTGCACACTGGGGTTAAGAGCTGAGTGTGTGGGCTCTTCTGAGCCTTGCAGTTACATAGGGATTCAGTTGTCTGAAAAAACGCGTTTATTTCGGGCTGAAAAACACGTTTTCAAAAGTGTGCTGTTACTGCCCCATAACTTACATGGGGGTGACCAAACTTGCAGAAACATGTTTATTTCTGCTGAAAATCATGTTTTGACACTTTCTTTACACTGGGGTTAAGAGCTGAGTGTGTGGGCTCTTCTGAGTCTTGCAGTTACATAGGGATTCAGTTGTCTGAAAAAACGTGTTTATTTCAGGCTGAAAAACACGTTTTCAAAAGTGTGCTGTTACTGCCCCATAACTTACATGGGGGTGACCAAACTTGCAGAAACATGTTTATTTCTGCTGAAAAACATGTTTTGACACTTTCTGCACACTGGGGTTAAGAGCTGAGTGTGTGGGCTCTTCTGAGTCTTGCAGTTACATAGGGATTCAGTTGTCTGAAAAAACGTGTTTATTTCAGGCTGAAAAACACGTTTTCAAAAGTGTGCTGTTACTGCCCCATAACTTACATGGGGGTGACCAAACTTGCAGAAACATGTTTATTTCTGCTGAAAAACATGTTTTGACACTTTCTGCACACTGGGGTTAAGAGCTGAGTGTGTGGGCTCTTCTGAGTCTTGCAGTTACATAGGGATTCAGTTGTCTGAAAAAACGTGTTTATTTCAGGCTGAAAAACACGTTTTCAAAAGTGTGCTGTTACTGCCCCATAACTTACATGGGGGTGACCAAACTTGCAGAAACATGTTTATTTCTGCTGAAAAACATGTTTTGACACTTTCTGCACACTGGGGTTAAGAGCTGAGTGTGTGGGCTCTTCTGAGTCTTGCAGTTACATAGGGATTCAGTTGTCTGAAAAAACGTGTTTATTTCAGGCTGAAAAACACGTTTTCAAAAGTGTGCTGTTACTGCCCCATAACTTACATGGGGGTGACCAAACTTGCAGAAACATGTTTATTTCTGCTGAAAAACATGTTTTGACACTTTCTGCACACTGGGGTTAAGAGCTGAGTGTGTGGGCTCTTCTGAGTCTTGCAGTTACATAGGGATTCAGTTGTCTGAAAAAACGCGTTTATTTCGGGCTGAAAAACACGTTTTCAAAAGTGTGCTGTTACTGCCCCATAACTTACATGGGGGTGACCAAACTTGCAGAAACATGTTTATTTCTGCTGAAAAACATGTTTTGACACTTTCTGCACACTGGGGTTAAGAGCTGAGTGTGTGGACTCTTCTGAGTCTTGCAGTTACATAGGGATTCAGTTGTCTGAAAAAACACGTTTATTTCGGGCTGAAAAACACGTTTTCAAAAGTGTGCTGTTACTGCCCCATAACTTACATGGGGGTGACCAAACTTGCAGAAACATGTTTATTTCTGCTGAAAATCATGTTTTGACACTTTCTGCACACTGGGGTTAAGAGCTGAGTGTGTGGGCTCTTCTGAGTCTTGCAGTTACATAGGGATTCAGTTGTCTGAAAAAACGCGTTTATTTCGGGCTGAAAAACACGTTTTCAAAAGTGTGCTGTTACTGCCCCATAACTTACATGGGGGTGACCAAACTTGCAGAAACATGTTTATTTCTGCTGAAAAACATGTTTTGACACTTTCTGCACACTGGGGTTAAGAGCTGAGTGTGTGGGCTCTTCTGAGTCTTGCAGTTACATAGGGATTCAGTTGTCTGAAAAAACGTGTTTATTTCAGGCTGAAAAACACGTTTTCAAAAGTGTGCTGTTACTGCCCCATAACTTACATGGGGGTGACCAAACTTGCAGAAACATGTTTATTTCTGCTGAAAAACATGTTTTGACACTTTCTGCACACTGGGGTTAAGAGCTGAGTGTGTGGACTCTTCTGAGTCTTGCAGTTACATAGGGATTCAGTTGTCTGAAAAAACGCGTTTATTTCGGGCTGAAAAACACGTTTTCAAAAGTGTGCTGTTACTGCCCCATAACTTAAATGGGGGTGACCAAACTTGCAGAAACATGTTTATTTCTGCTGAAAATCATGTTTTGACACTTTCTGCACACTGGGGTTAAGAGCTGAGTGTGTGGGCTCTTCTGAGTCTTGCAGTTACATAGGGATTCAGTTGTCTGAAAAAACGCGTTTATTTCGGGCTGAAAAACACGTTTTCAAAAGTGTGCTGTTACTGCCCCATAACTTACATGGGGGTGACCAAACTTGCAGAAACATGTTTATTTCTGCTGAAAAACACGTTTTGACACTTTCTGCACACTGGGGTTAAGAGCTGAGTGTGTGGGCTCTTCTGAGTCTTGCAGTTACATAGGGATTCAGTTGTCTGAAAAAACGCGTTTATTTCGGGCTGAAAAACAAGTTTTAAAAAGTGTGCTGTTACTGCCCCATAACTTACATGGGGGTGACCAAACTTGCAGAAACATGTTTATTTCTGCTGAAAATCATGTTTTGACACTTTCTGCACACTGGGGTTAAGAGCTGAGTGTGTGGGCTCTTTTGAGCCTTGCAGTTACATAGGGATTCAGTTGTCTGAAAAAACGCGTTTATTTCGGGCTGAAAAACACGTTTTCAAAAGTGTGCTGTTACTGCCCCATAACTTACATGGGGGTGACCAAACTTGCAGAAACATGTTTATTTCTGCTGAAAATCATGTTTTGACACTTTCTGCACACTGGGGTTAAGAGCTGAGTGTGTGGGCTCTTTTGAGCCTTGCAGTTACATAGGGATTCAGTTGTCTGAAAAAACGCGTTTATTTCGGGCTGAAAAACACGTTTTAAAAAGTGTGCTGTTACTGCCCCATAACTTACATGGGGGTGACCAAACTTGCAGAAACATGTTTATTTCTGCTGAAAATCATGTTTTGACTCTTTCTGCACACTGGGGTTAAGAGCTGAGTGTGTGGGCTCTTCTGAGTCTTGCAGTTACATAGGGATTCAGTTGTCTGAAAAAACGCGTTTATTTCGGGCTGAAAAACACGTTTTCAAAAGTGTGCTGTTACTGCCCCATAACTTACATGGGGGTGACCAAACTTGCAGAAACATGTTTATTTCTGCTGAAAAACACGTTTTGACACTTTCTGCACACTGGGGTTAAGAGCTGAGTGTGTGGGCTCTTCTGAGTCTTGCAGTTACATAGGGATTCAGTTGTCTGAAAAAACGCGTTTATTTCGGGCTGAAAAACACGTTTTCAAAAGTGTGCTGTTACTGCCCCATAACTTACATGGGGGTGACCAAACTTGCAGAAACATGTTTATTTCTGCTGAAAATCATGTTTTGACACTTTCTGCACACTGGGGTTAAGAGCTGAGTGTGTGGGCTCTTCTGAGTCTTGCAGTTACATAGGGATTCAGTTGTCTGAAAAAACGTGTTTATTTCAGGCTGAAAAACACGTTTTCAAAAGTGTGCTGTTACTGCCCCATAACTTACATGGGGGTGACCAAACTTGCAGAAACA